>NW_011499862.1:2186735-2244494 GCF_000495115.2 Populus euphratica
CCCCACCAACTATACACAAACACATCACCCTATCTTCTTTCCTGGTATGGGCTGCCTTGTTGTTTATCATGCCCTTTTTTGCGATTTATGGCCACCAGCAAGCTCTACTGATATGATAAAACTCGACTTCCCTGCTTCCCTCATGTACCGAACATCTCCGTTCATCAGCTTCACCAGCTTTCTGCTTATAACCAAGCTGATCCCCTCCACAGACGCATCTGTATCCTCCCCATACATTTGATCTAGCAGTGCTTGAGGAATCCCTGCACCAGGATGCCTTATCCTGTCCAAAAAGTAGCATAATAACCCGAGTTATTAACTGAACCCCCAGTCCATAAACATATAATGATTCTCTTCATTTTGTTAGGGTATCTGGCTCAATCAGAGCAATATTTTAATGTCTTATCCTTTTGTTCACTCTCTATGCATTCCAACTGCTTTTACAGAAATGCATAGAGTAGCTGATCGATTAAATAGATAATGTTTCATTCCCATTCCTTTGGTGGCTTGGAGCCACTTATCCGAAACAAGAGATACCAAAGTCATCTGATATTTGACATGCATAGATGCTTGAATTACACCTAAACGGAACCATATCTGGATATTGAAAATCTCATTTATGCTTCAAGTGGTACCTGAGTTCCAGATGCACAAGATAAACAGATTGCCCCAACTGGTCTTTGGAAAAACTAGCTGAAACAGTAAGCACGCCTCCAGATGGTGTAAAATTAACTGACATCAGCAAGAAATCAGCCAACACCTGTTGAAGCCTGATGCAATCACCATATAAGGTCTCAGCCATCGTCTCTTCAGCTGCATCATTGACTATTCGAATGCCCTTTTCATTGCTCTTCATCATGACTTGACTGGTAGCAGCCACTACTACCTCACGCAGGGTAAACTCCACCATTTCCAGATCCAAGTAACTGACCACAATTCAGAAAGGGAAAACAACTGTTAATGAGAGATTGAAAAATAAAAGTATTAGGTTTCAATAAATCATGTTGAGTTTGTGCACGCATTATAGGCAGATAGAGCAACAGCTCTCTTGATTTTCAACCACAAAACTACCACACTCACACCAGTTTGTCCTCAGATGGTAGAGCCTAAACAAGAGTTCCATAAAGGAAATTGATATATTGGCCATGTGTGTGGACTAATTATTAATAGGTGAAGTTGCAAAAAACTAGCTTGAGAGGAAATACAAAAACTCTGAGAAGTGAATATGAAAGACCTGTGGATTCAGATGTATAAAAGAACTTTGTTACTTCTGAGAACTAAGAAATTAGAAGTAATGTTTGTTTTGAAAAAATTCTGTTGAGATTTCACATCAAGCAAGCACGTTCACCACCAAAAGCAACACAGAAAGGATGGGGAAGTATATTTTACAAAGGAAAAATTGAAATATTCCAAGTCCAAACTTTTGAACATGACCCCTACCAAATCCACAAGGCATCCAATTCAGTTATAGTGTAACACAAATTCATAGATTGAAGTGAGCAAGCATGCAATTGAAGACCAAAACTATCTGAAGAGGCCATATAAAACTTAAAACTATAAGTGCCATAACACACCAAAATCATTTGAGAAAGCTTGCCATCCAATCAAAAATGAACGAAGAGGTTCACTCAACTTCTATAAGTAGCAAAAGTTCCAGTAATTTAACACATCTAAATTCAAAGATGTACTATTCCTAAGAATCTTGGATGCAAGGTGAAATGCATTTCTCCTAACAGTACAGTGGATTTCTTTTCCCAGGAAATGCATAGCTTAATAAAAAAAAAGAACAGGGATATCAATATGATAGATTGGACTTTATCATACCCTTCAATGATGCTATCGAGATCTGAGTCATCAAGAATCTTGCTGAGCTGGCACTGGCACTGGGCACTGGTATGCAGAAGCTCCTTTTGTTCTGCTCCCAACTCGGTTCCCTCCATCATTTTGCCAGAAAATATAATTCCAGAGAGAGGATTCTGGATCTGCTTTTTTAAATAAGCCAATGCTTTCAATCTTTTCAAAGCAGTTTGCTCTGATAATCGCTGGACATGTAGTGCTTGTTGCAGCTCTTGGCTTGCAAGCTGTAGAAAGCAGAATACCCCAGTGACTGCACCCTCTCTGTCCAATTTCTTACTCACACACAGCAGGCATTCCACATACTTTCCAGTCCGAGCAAAGAAACCAAAAGAAACCTTCTCGGATTCCTGGCCAGTCATGGCAGTGTTAAGAACAACACCAAGATTTACAAAAGCCTCCTGATTCTTGAGACGACAGCATGCCATGTTTAACCCAAAAACCTCTCCCAATAACATTTTATCTAGAACTTCTTCTCGTTTCCAACCAGTCAAATTTGTCATGGCAGGATTCCACTCAGAACACCAGCCAAACTCATCCGTCCCAAATATTGGGGGAATCAAAGGGTTTCGGTTTTGTACAATTGCTTTGTAATCCCCTTCAATTCGGGTGAACTTGTCCATGACCATCTTCTGGCCAGTGATATCCTGACCCACAAAGCACACCCCCACAACATTTTCATGAAGGTCCCTGCTTGCGCAGGCATTAACAACTAAGCAGATGGGGCCACATTCAGACTTGGAACCATGTGTCTTGATTTCAAATTGTATGTTTTGCTCTTCTTTGCCTGATCAAAAAAGAAAGGAAAAGTATTGAAAGTGGTGCAGATGAATTGGAATGTTCTACAGAACAATATACACACACCCGAGAGATTCAAACAAGCACCACTTCCTCTCAGGCAAAGAATAACATTTTATTAATGAAAAAACAAGTAAGAGATGACCAGAACATAAAATGACATACCAAAGATATTCAAACAACCATCATTTCCGCTCAGGCAAAGAATAACATTTTGTTACCAACCAAACAAGTAAGAGATGACCAAAACATAAAATGACATACCCTGCAATGCCAAGAATAACATTCTTTTGACTATATCAACCGAAGAATCTTCCACTAGTGTTAGCAAATGCTTCCCAATTGCTTTATCAACAAGAAGACCAGTCAATTCAGAAATTTTTGTATTCCACCCGTTAACTAGACCATCAACATCAACTGCCAAAATTGGCACTGTAGCTGTTTCAATTAAACGGACCATCTCACTAGTCACTGCTTCAAGTTCTTGCATCCCTTCAATTTTGAGGTCGCTTAGCCTTGCATGAATTGTTTTGGTATCCACATCCATGGTTTCAATGTCTTTGAATGTGTTCCTCAGGATAAGCTGCAGAGAATGGATTGCATCCATTTCATAGTCCTTCCAAGGCAAACTCCTTGTCTTGACAACTTCAAGGAAGGCCTTGAAAGATGACCTAGGGTGCATTCTCCTTCCATCATCCTTCTCCCCAAGTTCATGCTTTGCACCACCCCATCGAATTTCTGCAGCAGTCTGGGATCGAAACCAAAAAAGCATGTCCTTGGAAGTTATTCTCACAGCTGCCATTCCACAAACTACATCACCAAGAGCCAGAGCCCCTGGGTACCCTGCATCATACAAGCTGTCTGTACTCAAACCTGTAGAATCCATATGGTACTCGGAGAGCCAAAAAGCTATATCCTGAAGCTGCAAATCACTTGGAGTTATCCCCAACCTCCAGATCTTATTCCTATAGAACAGGACAGCACCATCACACTTTACCAGATCCATAATGTTCGGGCTCTGTGTCACAATACCCAATGGTGCATCACGCATGAGCATATCACATAAGAGTGTCTGGGTGCGGAGGATGTTCTTCTCAACAATTTGATTTTCTAACTCCAATTCCTTGTTGACATGGATAGCAAATACTTGAGCTAGAAACTCACAAGCATACCTAAGAGGGAAAGGAACAAACCTCGGACTTGTATTATGGCACACTACTAAACCCCAAAGTCTCTTTCTTTTCTGTGGGTTCGCAGAATCAGGGGTATCACCATCTTCATCCCCATCATTGACTACAACTGCCATAACCAGAGAAGCAATGGAGTTCATGTTCTCCATGTATTGTAAATGACAACTGTGTGGGGCCCTCAGGGTTGAACCACACAACGTTAGATCAAATGGAAGCTTCTCATCCTGAAGCACCTTGACATGTTTCGCATGACAATCAACAATCATTCGAACTTTATTCTTCATAAATAGAAAGCGTGCAGCCTGAGGGATATCAGTGGCTGGATAGTGCAAACCCAAATATGGCTCCATGCCTGGCTTTGTAACCTCAGAGACCACTTCTCCATGATCATCATCATGAAATTTATAGGCCATCGCCCTATCATATCCAGTGAGCTCGAAAACCTCCTGAACCATTGTATCACAAAGCCTTTCCATGCTTCCACTAGGCAAAGACTGCAGCCGAGTAATTGCTTTGGCTGCAAGCTTGTATGATTGTAGAGCTCCAGCAGCAGTCATGGGAACCTCGTAAGGCTTCACAGGTTCAAAGTCAATGATCAAACTGCCAGTCACCCGGTGAACAATGGCATAAAATGGCTTCCCAGAAGTCTTGCAATGGACCAATATAGGATTCAAAAGAGAAACATCCCCGAATCCCATGGCTTTTTGCAAGGCAGATGCACTAGGAGCAGTGAAGATAGTCCTGATGTCAGTTCCAATGCCAAGAACAGGATGTTCCCCAACACTTGGCACTGCATGACTGACCATAGTCAACAGTTCAGGGGCATTCTCACTGTATGCAATGACTTTGAAAGTTTTCTCATCTAAGGCTAGCAAGCATCCAAAAGGCTGGATCAGCTTGCCTTTCTGGATGTGGTGAAGATAAGCTGTAATTACTTTGTCAGACCTGGGTGGCTGATCTCCACCAACTGAGTCAGTAACACGCACTGAGCTTGAGTAATCAAAAGAGCTGCCTGATTCCTCAAAATCAGCATGAAGCTTGGCATCCACAGTGGTCTGAGCAATAATCCTAGCACTGTGTCTTGATCTTGCTGAGTTGCTGGATGAGTGGCTTGGCCTTGAAGAAGACATTTTCACTCAAACTGTTGAGAGGAAAAGAATGAAAATGATGAGATAAAATCTTAAACTTAGGAGGAATGCTTGATTACTGGAACTAGTTCTACTTCTACGCACGAAGAACAATATCTTTTTGCATAAAGTGATGCAAACAATAACCATTCGTTTTGCATGAAGTGAAACAACCATAGCAGTAATTGTTATTGATACAAATGCCGTCTTTATTCCCACCTTTGGTGTAATCATTTCGTCATTATCATCAAACCAGCTGGAACGAGTAGTAACTAAAAAGATAATGGCATTGGAACTGGGGAATTTTTGTGAATATGGCCTTCGATGATGATGAAAACATCAGAATTTCTAGATGAGTACCTCAAGTACTCAAAGACAAGAAAACTTGATCATAGAGAATCTAATGCCCTATTACTGAATACTTGTCATCTTCCCTTAGATTATTAATACCTTTAAGTGCAATAAGTTACTAAACAAAAACAACAAAGAAATCATTTTGAAAAATACAATTTTTTGTTCATTTTATACCTAAATTGCACCCACAAAGTATTATGATCACAAAGGATGGACTCCCCGATCAACTAATATAAAAAATAATAATTATAAAGATCAAATTTTTAGCAACTAAATTATGAAATTTCTTCACCCAGACTTGATTGTTTTGAGCTGAAAAAATGACTATTACCAAAGCATTAGAAAGAGAAGATAAGGAAAGGAAAAGCCTCTAACCTTATGAGATGATGAACGAAGCGGAACCCAGTTATGATAGATCCAGTAAGGATCAACAACTGGGGTTTAAACAGCTTGAAGAAGAGAAAGGAGAAGGAGGAGAAAAATAAAAGCAAGTAAAATGAGAATCCCAAGTGACCCCGGGAAACAGAAACCCCATATCTTGTTAATAAAATAATAGAGTAGAAAATATACTGATGACTGCCTTTCCCTTCCCTCTTGTGTCTCTGTGACTCTTGCTGTGAGGGACCCCTCCACTCCAATCCCTTATTCTATCCCAGCACAGGGCAGGGGACCACGAACCAATATTATATTAGTATATCAGTCACTGGGTTTTAGATACCATTTACAGAGATTGAGGATTTCCTTGATGGGTGGGTTTGCCTTTGCTCAAACTCGAAAACACTAGCAGTCACGCCTGTCCTGGTCTTGGATAAAGAAATACAAGTCCCCTTGCAATGGTTTGGTTGGCTTTACAAAGTACGGCAGCTTTGGGTCACCCCTATAAATAGCATGGACTGCTAATTTCATTGGTTTATCCTTTTGTCTTCTTTTTCTTTATTTAATTGGATTTAAAATTGGTATGTTATTTATGGTAAAGCGATGATGGATCTGGTGTTGATAAGCACCTCAGCACATGCCTGATGTCTCTCCTACAGCAATCCCAAACAAAACTGCAAAAACTATTCTTGTTGGACTTGCAAGTGCCTAATCCACTTTGTGATTATTATAAATTAAAGTATATGGGGAGTGTACATGCAAGTGGAATCCTATCCTCAACAATAGAAAAGAGATTTGGCCCTTTGGATAGGTGAATTATGAATTGAGAAGGAAGCTTAACTTTGACTAATTTGCTGATGCTAGAAAACAAAGGGTAAAAAGCCAAAGACGTGTGAAAAATAGAGAGGCCCCATCGTAAAACATGAGGCCATGCCTTCTGAGTTAACTCGACTTAAACACAAACATCACAGTGAGTTATGGTATTCACGTGCACTCCAACTCCGCAATGCATTACAATCCAATCCTGACGCATCTTCTACATTCAGATTGGCCTTTTGGGCCATACTTCACTGCTATCATTGAATTCTCGATTTCCTATATGTATATTTGTTCTGGGAATGGTATGATAGCAGAGTAGGGCCATTCCCTTTATCCATTTTGGACAAGATTCCAAGTTCATTGCTTTCACAAGACGGTGACTAGAGCATATGTCCTCCGTATTTTGACCCGAGAATGAACGAAGAAACCATCTTGTGAAGGACCCTTTGTTAAGTGTCCAGCGGATCATGTATTCCTTATTATCTTCAACAACAGGCGAACTGCGACAAGTTTCATATAGGTACCGAAGGAAGGGCATCGATGCTCTTATCTGTTAAATTTTTGTCACTTGCAACCTCTCTCTAAGCATTTCTTCCCATCACGAACTGCCAACATCCACACTACTAATAATCTGAGACTGGACGTCTAGCAAGATAATCTCAAGTTTCTGCGATGCATTTTTCGTTGCTCTTGGTTCTCGTTGATAATTTGATAGATATGCACATGCTGAACCTCAATATGTGTGATGTGGCATGTTCCAATAGAGGGTTCTCCATGTTCCCTGCTATAGGCAGCACTGGCATCATTTATGCTGGAAAATCCAGTTTGAGCCCGTGTTCGATGTCACATTCTTGACATGGTGCCATAAATTAACCATACACTGTCTTCATGGCCCGTGCCTCTAATCATAGTATATAAAAAAAAAAATTAGGTGATTCAGCCCCTTGTACACCACATCCACGCGCATAGATCCCCAAAGATCACCTATAACAGAGATCTCAGAAGCAATTCTAGGTAACACAGGACGGGAACAACTATGTAAACAAAAAGATTATCAAAGGCCAGCACTCTTAAAACCACAAGAATTGCATTTACACCTGCAGCCGAAACAAACTTTTAGCAGCCTAACCCTCTGTTTCACTGGTCACAGAATCGGAAATTCATTAATAAACACAAAGTTGACGCAAAAGTTCTCTGAGATTGGGTCATAGGATGTCTTGCGAACTCCATTCACTGATTAGAGATTCATGACACAGAATCATGTAAAACACGTGGAGTGTGATTCCGATGGTATGGAATCTGTCACCTCCATAAGACTCTTGATGGTAACTCCTGATGGTAACCTCACTGAACAAACCAAGCATACAAGCAGAGAATCACGAATGCCTCAAGCATTGAAAACAATCAATTCATATGATGAAACATGCCGAATCATAAATAGATAGCTCATTAATACAAACGTTAATGCATAAAATATGCCAAAATACAGAATATTGAAAGGCATTAGCTACATTTCACGATCTGTTGCTGCATTGAGAATGCATCTATCGATTACCTTGCCTCTAACCTTCTCTATCTAGATGTATATCGATTCTTAAAGAGGATGTGCTCATTAAATACATGGCCCTCGCTAATCTTTTCCACTGGTATTTAAGTTGAAAGTACTGGCAGCTGCTGCTTTCATGCTGTAAGTCATCAAGAATGAACTCGTTACCTTGACTAAGGGCAATCCAGTAAAAATCTTACAGCAACCAATCAGGCTATAGAAGTAGTTTCCGCCATTCCATCCAATAACATAAACCTTAAACATCATGCCCTTACAAGCACAAAGAAGCAAAAAGAACTTAAGAAATAAAACAATTTATCAAAGAGAATTTCAGATAAATAATTATCAGCGTGCTGCCCTGTTGAGAAAGACGCAAAAGGTACTATTCAAACTGCTTAATTCCAGTACCTAGATTCAAAAGACATATCGAGGAAAACATAATTTAGAACGCAAGAAATATGAACTAATAATCTGTTTCAAACAAAAATCTACAATTCAAAAGAATAAAAAATATCTTGCCAAATCTACTATATGTTTGAATCCTTCTGAATTTCCCAAGTCTTGTACATGAAATTTGCATACAAGTTAACAACTGGTTTTGAAGTTTGTAAGTCCAACAGAAGCTTTATATAGAGTTCTGCCAAAGGTAGACAAGGTAAACATGTGGCAGAGACCTTAAACATGGAGCTGCTCCCAAGTACTCTCCATCCAAGGTAAACAGTAGACAAGCAGGTAGACAAGACTGAACCTCCATTCGTCGTTGTAAATTTTACATGGATGCCAAATGAGCCATCTTAGTGGTATGGAGAATTCTGGCTCGGTACAGGACATCAGTCAGCTTTACCCAAAAGTACTGAAGCTCAAATGAAGGTAGCACTCTTACATGATATACATAATCACGAATGATTCAAGTAAGAGGAACCAAATTACTCAGGGAAGGAAATCGCCACTCAGGCTACAAAAGTTGTATTGCAACCGCAAGTTCCTAATTGATTGAACAAATTATCAATAAGCGAATGTCAAAACAAAGAACCACAAGCCAACGAAATCAAAGAGCAAAACTTTTAAAATAAACTCACAAACCCCACCAACCCATGTGATCAATCTGCAATCTTCTTCAACTCATAGAGATATTGAGAGCAGTGAAAATGACCCCCTTCCCTTGAAGCATTCATTATCGTTACTATCATCATTAATATGCATCAAAATGGGGATTGCATTCTTTGAAATAAATATATTCTTCTCAATCAAGGCTTTTAACGTACAAAAATCTCGACAATCATGCACCTTAAAAGTGCTAGGGCATGGATCAAGAGTTATCAGGGTACTGCAGTTGTAAAGAAAGAAGCAAAGAGTAACACCAAAACTAATTGACTCAGCCATTGAAAATTATCACGGTCTACATATTGGAAAATATAATGTGCCAGTGTATAAGAAATATCAAGTAATCTATTAAAACAAAATTCTATATACAATTTGATAAAAAAAATCCAAAGATGTTGACAAACGCTCGCAGTATTGCAAAGGACCGAAATGTTCATGCCAATCCCTCTAAACACCAATATCCTTGTGAATCTCCGTAGCCTTCACAAAGAATTGTGCCAGAAATTTGAATAAAAAGAAACAATTGATATTGAATCTTGTATCTGTTTGATTCCCCATACAGACATCTGCCTGGCAAAGACGTATAAGAGTCTAGATATTGCATGTATGACATACCTTAATCATTTACAGAGCTGCTTCCAATTCTCCATCCAAGAGGCAGACAAGGTATACTCTTGAGGGCAAAATTTAGAATATGAATGAAGATGACTATATTCTTGATATCACCAATGAACGAAGGCCAAAAACACAGAATCGGTATCACTAAAATAAAGAGCCAAGCTTTTTGAAAGCATTTCAGAAAAGAGAAGGACCCGTGTGATCAATCAGCAAATCTTTTGGCAAAAATCTCATGAAGAAATTGAAAACAGTAACACTGTAGATGATATGATAGGATGGATGAACCTGCGAAATCTTCATGAAGTAGTAGCAGTAGTATCTAAAGAATGGGGGTTGCATTCTTTGGAATAGAAATCATTGGTCTCGATCAAAGATTTCAACATGTCGAAGGTGAAGTCAGGATGATTAGGGTCGCTTGTTTGAGACTGGAGGGTTGTTGAGGTTGAAGGAGATTCCGAGGGAGGGGGTTGCTTAAAACAAAAACAACTAGTACAAGTGTTACCTGGAAAACAATCAGCATTCCAAGCAGCAGCAGGAGTGCTTTTTTTATGCAAAAGTCTGTTGGGCTTAATGAAGGGGAAGAGGAACACTTTGTTTGGTTTGGAGAAATTAATGCTTTTACTAGTTGCAGAACCATCGCATGATTCTCTGAGAGGCATGTTCTCTTTCTTCTCATTCTTCTTATTCTTCTTCTTCTTCTGCAGCATCAGCATCATAGTAGGCTTCTTGTTCTTCTTCTTCTTGGCAGGGTGGGCATCAGACCCATTGCCTGGATTGCCATGTTCATCCTCAATAACATCGTCATCTTCCTTAAAATTATCAACGATAATATCATTGGAAATACTCAGCGTATCTAACACAAACATATCAATTTAAGGAAAGAAACTGTGTTTGAATTGAAAAACTGACAAAAGAAAAGAAGAAAGATGAGTAACTCCAATATTTTTCTTGATAATTAATTTTAATTAACACCCACTCACTCGTTAATACGGAGGGATTGGAGAATTAGAATTAAGGATGAGAGAGAGGAAATAACGTAAAAATAAGATTAAGGGGAAAAGGAGGGTAAAATTAGTTTGAGAGATTGAAATTGTATTTGGAATCTATGTATGAACATGTGGAGTGGTGGAGTTTGCGTGTGTGCAAATGTCCGCCTGAGCGAGAGATACAGACAAACAGAGAGTGAAAAAAAAAAGAAAAAGGAAAAAAAGAAAAAGGGAAGTAGTGGAGAGACAGGTGGAGTAAATATCGAAACCTTGGGCTGAGTTGTCGGGTGGGTATCTCATCCCCAAATTAACGCCCTTCCACCACCACAACACCAACTCCCGGCCAGTTAACCAAAGTATCGGAAACAAATTCAACCTCTCCCTTTTCTTTTTTTTTTTCAGTGTTTTTCGACATTGGTATGGTAATAATAAAATATCACTGTCTAGAAAATATTTTATAAAATCCACATGCGGCCCGGAAGCTTTTGGTGGACAAGCCTACTCCACCATCCTAACTCTTTCAATTCAAGGATGGGCTTGTGGCGTTTGTACAGGGGTTAACATCAAAGTTTCTCTAGATGGTAAATGAATCTAAAATGCTCGTGGATGGACCTTCCTTGAGCTCATGTTCATAATCAGCTACAGCATCTTCTGTTAAGGTCGATTTGATAAAGTCTATCACGACGTAAATTAAGCATATTATTAGTTAGGGTACGTCCCCTTTCATTCATGTCTTAATAAATAAGGGTTACTACTTCCTACTCTTCGAGCTTGCATAATAAGTAATAAATATGACAAATACATTAAAAATAATTAGTGGTGCAATGGGAAGTGGAACTTTTGTGTTACTATCTTGGGGGTGTGGTTGAAGTTATTTTTTAAAAAAAAATTTAGAAATGTATTAAAATAATATTTTTTATTTTTAAAATTTTATTTATAAAATCAACTTATTAAAATGATCCAAAATATACTAAAAAATTATTTTTTTTACTGCATCCCCAAACTTTCTATTAATAAAATAGAAAATTAGGGTGATTCCAGTTCCATCTTGTCCAAGACTAGCAAATTGTATTGTGTGTTTGTTAATATGAATTATATATACTACTAATTCAACTTATTCTTAGCTTTTGTCCGAAATTAGAAATCTTCTTATAGATATGAGATGAACTTGGATTTAGAAATTAAAGACTCCATAAAAAAAATTAAATGTTTATTTGACAATAATTTCAATGTATTAGAAATTGTGTGCTTGTTAGGAGTATTTGGCTTGGGTTAGGTCTAACAAACCATCAAAGATTCTAGTGTTTTGATGTGGTAGAGTGGGTTTAAAAATTTGCCTAATCAAATATTTTTTTTGTTATTCTTATTTGGTCTCTAGTGGATTTGGAGGAGGAGGAGGAATATTTTACTTTTTAGGGATGGGTATTTAGAAGATAACTGATTATTATTGTATTATGATGCTTGAAATAATTCAAAAGTTGTGTGTAAACACTTCACTACTATCTCATGACTTAGACTTGCAGAAGAATTTATAAAACTAGATTTGGATGACAACTCTTTTAAGAACTCAATGAAGATTGGATTTAAGGGTCTCTTAACAAATTTTAAAGGGAGATGGTTGATGGGTTTTACAGATTATGAAGGTTTTGGTTTTAACGTATTTCTAAAATTGCTAGTAATTAAACATGATTTATTGATGGCATGAGATAGAAGTTTTAAAAAGATCATTTGCAATTCTGATTCTATAAATATTATTCAATTGATTCATAATAATTTTAATATTTATTGTTTATTTAAAATTATTATTTTTTACATCAAAGAACTCCTAGTAAAAAATTAAGAATCATAATTTGAGAGAAACTGATTCATATGATGATTGTATGGCTAAACTTGTAGCTAAAAATAACTCTAATTTATGTATTTAAAAGAACTATTTTTAGAAATTTATCTTTAATTCTTAACGTCTTCTCTGAATTTTATTTGCTTTAAAGAAATTTTTTTTTTACTCTAACAAAAAGAAAAATTGTTTTTTAAATACATCAAAATCATATAAGAATATATTTTTAAAATTACCGTAACAAAATGTAATCTTATTAATGGGTAAACTAATTTAAGAAATTTCACAAAAAAAAAAACTAATTTAAAAAACGTTTTCCCCCCCTTGTCGTAGAGGAGAAAGCAACATACACGGCTTCGGGGTTTTAATAATGAATTAGTAAAGAGAGTTACGTGGTCTATCTTCTTTGTTCTTTCGTCCGTTGTCCATCTCCGTCAATCCAGCCCACCTGGCCTGGGTGGAGACATTAGTCGGTGATGTAAGGCCCTTCTGCCACATCCCACATTGTTAGTGTGTTGTACACGACACGTAGCATATATATATATATATATATATATATATATATATGTATAAGTAGCGGTTATTGGTGTCCACGACCAAAATCGCTTGTTTATTTTTGCTTCGCTGATAAACTAGCAATAGTGATTGCCTTAAAAGAGTTGTATATACACAAACACACAGGACAGAAACGTTGTGATATTTTTTTGTAACATTGATCCTTTCATTCATTCTCGTTAACCAACTCTTTCAAGGCAATCTAGGGACAGCACATAACGAGTCAGCAATCCACCAGCCAGCTCATTAGGCATCGAAAAAAGGATAGCGTAGAGGAAGAAGATTTGAGAAAAATACAAGCAATATGGCTGCTCTGGATCGGGAGGAAGCCAGACGTCGACTAGTCCAGAAAGGAAACTGCTATGCATGTGCAAGTTCTCCAGATCTTTCTTTGCGATCTTCATACCATTTTCTGTATCTTCAACATCACAAGCCCGAGCACGAATTTCTCGGAAAAGAATCTCGTTACCTCCCTCCACAAAGCGAAAATTCCCTCCCTAACCAGCAAAACCAAAACCGCCACAAGTAGTCAGCACAAGTTATAAAATGATTTCAACGAACATTAACATCCTGTTTTATAGATGCATTCAGCCTGACCCTCAGCTAGCCCCCTTAAATAATTAATCCGGACAGTAGTCTCAGCTTCTAGTTTCTCATTAACAGCTACCCTCAACCTTGCAGCCAGCTGCACAAGTTTAACAACTGGCCAGTCGACGATGAGTAACTTGAACAAGAAACAATGCTTAGACCTCACTGCAGCAACTTTTTGCAATAATCACCGGCAACAGGAAACAATGCTTAGACCTTACTGCAGCAACGTTTTGCAATAATCACCGGCTGGTGTTCATCTGCCTATATCACGGGCAAAGAAGTAATCAACTCCTCAAAAAACTTTTCACATTGGGTTTTTCACTAGCAGTGATCACAGGTCAAGACGTGCAGGCTTGATGTCCAGGTCTGGTTAAGAGCTTCATAATTCCTGGAAAAAAACAACTCTTGACTGAAATATAGAACTTTTAGATATTTAAATCAATGTGTGTTTGGTAATTAACGAGAAAAATTGTTGAGTTTGAGAAAGAATGACCTGTGAAAACAAGTTTTGTTTACCTGTTACCCAAAATATTTATAGAACTTGATTACGTTAGTTCCTCTCGAAAGTTGCATAAAAATTGATCGGTCCATCATTGAATGTAGTGTTTGACATGTTATCAGTGATGTGATTGATAAATATTAATGACATGTTGGCTAAAAATACATATTGATTGAGAAAGAAGATGCCTGATTGCATAATTCGTGTTTGCACTGCCAACCATTAGTGTCTGCCAACTATCAGCTAGAAAATATAGTGCTAACCTGGTTTGTTCTTCTGGAGAACCTACAAGTGAAAGTATAAAAAGTTAGTGTACATGGGCAATACGCGGAAGTGTATTTTGACTCCTTGCAAGTTGAATAAAGTATATTGGAGAGTGTGCGAGGAGCCGAGAATTCTTTGTGGTGCTGGGTTGGGACCAGAGCCGGCTTAAGTTAAGGATCATTTGGGCAATGACCCAAGGCCCCCAGTAAGAAAAGGCTCTAAAAATAAATAAGATATATTTGTTAATTATATTTTATGGAAAAAATATTGCACCCACTTAATAAAAAAATTCAAATACGAAATAAAGATTATACAATGTATATAAAAAGAGGGCTGGCATCAACATGCCCAACACCAACGGAATGAATGCCTTCTGATTTGCTTCCTCTAAATTGGCTTTGATTTAATGAAATTGAAAGTAATTCAGGTCGGATGTATGAGTTCCCATATATTATAAATGCAAATTAAAAATAAAACAAAATTATTTAATTTTTTTTAAGATAGATATAAAGTTGTTTAGTTCTTGAACATCTAATTTTTTTAACTTTTAATAATTATTTAAAGACAGAATTATTGTAAACTATAAAACTTCAAATTATCTGGTCTTTAAAAATAATCTATACAAATAACCAGTAAGATATCTTTAAAATTCTTATTTAGGAGAGGAAGTTTGCTATACTTAGAGTGTTAGCTTTTTATCCTATGATTTATGTAGTTTTTTTTTACCTAACAGATAACTTCTTCAAAAATAAAAGGGATAACTTTATATTTACAAGGAATTCTAAAATCTCTATAAATGATAAAAAAATCTATTTTCTCCTTAAATAATATCCATATATTATTTAAGCATAATTTTAAAAATTTAATTAATAAAAGTTTTTACTTTATTATTTAGGACTAGAATTATAATTCATTACTTAAATATATTATGGTGTTTAATTTCTAAAATTATTTTCAACAAAGCCATACTTCATTAATTATGTTACTTTATTTTTTTTTACTAATGGTTTTTATTGTGTGTTATTCATTAAGTTTTTAATATGATAGCCAAAATAAAAATTATAATTCTATATAAATAGAATTAAATAAATTAAATAATTTAATTTGTTATTAATTAAATAATTAATTCATTTATATTTGAAGATTAGGTGCACCGTCTAGTAATATATAATGATTCTTAAATATTAAGAAAGTCATAAATGGTTTAACTTAATTTCTCAAAGACCAGTTTCTTAACGTAATTATTATCCTTTTATCAATAATATTTCAATTTAGATATTTTAATATAGAGTGTGTTTGTTAAGTCAAATCATATTTATTCATAATATTATAGTCATTGATAATTTAAATAAGATTTATTAATATAATATAATATAAATATTAAAAATAAATAAAACCTTTATTAATAATAAACATATATTTATATGAATACAATAATGCTATATGTAATCAATTAATTAGCTACAAGACATATTAAAATATCAATTTTATTCATTTGCTAACCTAATCTGTAAGCAAGGTAGTGCACTAAATTAAGAAGTTGTATTCAGAGGAGAGGAGAAAACTCTGGCAAAACCTAAGTCTCTAGAGATTTTTAAAAAAGTTTTAAAAAGTTTTATTTTTTATTTTAAATTAATTTTATTAGTTTTTATATTATTTTAATATGTTGATATTAAAAATAATTTTTTAAAAATAAAAAAATTATTTTAATATATTTTCAAGAAAAAATACATTACAATTAGGTGCAGCTAAATACTAGTTAAAGACAAGTAGGTGTTATTGTTAACCATTAAGGACACAAGTAGGTGTTATTGTTAACAATTTCTAAACAAAGACAAAACAACTTGCTGCAATTAAAATTAGCTAGATAGTAGTCAAAGTACATGGGTTACACTACAGCTAAAATTCCAAATCAATTTTGAATACAAAATACAAGGCACATGTCTTAAAAATATATTTTTTATACCGTAGAATTTATATATTAACCGAGGAATGAAAAGATAGAGTTAAATTAAAATAAGATAAATAAAATAAAATAAAATTATCAACACGAATTATAGACTCCAAGGAAAAAAAAATCTTAAAATTGATAATGAATGTGAATTGTGCTCCCTGATCTTTAAATCATTCAGTTTTTAATCTTGTCTATACATAATTCCGAAAGCAACAACATGCAAATAACATAGGGCAAAACAAAAGCATGAAAACAACATTTGCAAGAGAAAAAGAAAGAAAGAATAACAATAATTAAAGTGATCATCCTGTAAAATTCAAAGGAAAAAACACGAAGAGGAAGTTGTGAGAGCATAAATACAGCTCCAACTATATGAACTTTTTTAATTTATTTGTAAGTTAATTAATAATTAATTGATAATATCATAAAAGATTCCAGTAACTAGCTTGAGGCAAAGTTTATATTTTAGATAATTGGTTAATTTATTAGTTCTAATAATTTAATTCATTTTTTCTAGGTGATTAGTAAGCTAAGGTGATTAATAACTGATACTTATAAAATATTTCTTTTAATGAATTTTGGGACTCTTTAATATTTAAATAAGTATTTTTTTAAAAGAAAAGATAATGATATTTTAGAGAAGAACTCTAAAAATAAATATAGATAATGAAGACTCAGAACTTGGAGTTTGAAGAATTCATGGGGTATTGTATAGCCTATGAGTCTTGTTTTTTTAATGAAGAGAAGAAGCTAAAATATAATTTTTTTATGGTATTAATGAGGAATAAATATCCTTTATATAAGCATTAGTGAGAGAGAATATTCATGATATATGCATTGGTGAGGGATGTTATCCTTTACACCAACATTGATGCGATGCAAATATACATTTGAGAGATTTTTTATATATTAGTGTACTTAAACAACATTAATATTAATAAAAATATAATAAATTTTTCAAGAATTTATATAGACATAAAAGTACAAAAATGATATAATTTAAAATATAGTTGAGTCTATGAGAACTAAGCTTTTTTTCTAGGATGGGCCTGCGAGGGCTACACTTTTTCTTTAGGCTAAGCTCATGGTGTTAAACTATTTTTCTAAGTTGAGCCCATGAAAACTAGGCTCTTCTACTAAGATGAGCTTATAGTATTATGCTCTTTTTCTTAGTTGAGCCCATAAAAGCTGAATTCTTTATTAAAACAGAGCTCTTTTCAAGGTTAAGCCTATAATATTTGGTTTTTCTTCTAAGTTGAGTTTAGACACGTTACCGGAGACAATGATTTTTTAGGCCTTCAAGGTTTTTCTTTAGTCCTACCATTGATATATATGTCTATCAAGTAATAAGCTAAAGGGTACGAGGAATTTACTATTCACCCACACCCAGGATTACAACATTCTTTTCTTCTTTTTTTTTCTTTTTTTTTCTCTAATTTTTGGCACTTTTTTTCCTCTTTTTTCTTTTGATTTTTTTTCCAAAATTATTTTTGTTAATTTTAATTTTTTAATATTGAACTGGTTAAAAATTTTGCTTTGTAATTTTTTTCTTTAAAATACTATGAATTACTACAATGTTTTTTCACATAGTTTTTCTATTTTATTTTTTATTTTCTAAAATTATATTTTTTGATTTTATTTTTTAATATTAAGCTGTTTAATAATTTAGCTTTGTAATTTTTTCTTTAAAACATTATTGATTACTATAAAGTTTCTCCACATAGTTCTGTTTTGTGTTTTTTTTTATGATTTTTTTTTTAAATTATCTTTGTTGATTTTTTTTTTTTAATGTTGAGCTGGTTAGAATTTAACTTTGTAATAAAACTTAATCATGTGGGAAAAGTACTATAGTTTCTCTCACAAAATACTGTAGATTGCTGTAATGTCTCTCTATATTTTTTTTTTCTTATGATTTTTTCAAAATTATTTTTGTCAGTTTTAATTTTTTAATATTAAACTAGTTAAAAATTATAATTATAGGTCATTACAAATAAGGCTAAATCATTATGGAAGCAATGTAGCTTTCATCACAAAATACTATTAATTACTACAGTGTTTCCAACATGGTTTTTTTTTTTGTGTTTTTTATATTTTTTTCTAAAATTATCTTTATCGATTTTTTTTTAATTGTGAGTTGATTTAGAATTTAACTTTGTAATTTTTTCGTTTAAAACACTGAATTGCTGCAGTGTTTTTCCATATTTTTTTTCAAAATTATATTTATCTATTTTTTTAATATTGAGTTGGTTAAGAATTATAATTACAATAAAACTAAATAAAATGAAGAAAGTGTTGTTGCTTTCCTCACAAAACACTGTGAATTACCACAATATTTTTCTAAATTATTATTTTTTTTAAAATTATCTTTGTCAATTTTTTTTGAGAAAACACTATAGTTTTCCTCACAAAGCATTGTCAATGGCTACAACATTTTTTCTTATAGGTTTCTTTCCTTCCAAAATTATATTTGTCAATTTTTCTTTTAATATTACATTGGAAGAGAATTTAGCTTTATATTTTTTGTATTTTTTATTAATAAAAAAGCTAAATTATGTAGTGAAAGCATGTACTTTCCTTACAAAACACCATGGATTACCACAAATCATTTTTTTCAGTCTCTAAGTTTTTGATCAACCACATAACTTTTTTTTTCATCATAAAATATTAGTTTCATCATACCTTTAATTTCTATTATTTATTTAGCATTGGTTCATAATTATAATACCTGTAGCAGGATGCGAGCAAGCCATCTCGTCACTTATATACAAGGTTACATACATAGGAACTTTTAGCAAGTAGGTCAATAATGAAGAATAAGAGTCTCAAAATAAAGAAAAGGTCTGATAATCATACATCTGCCAAAACAACTTATTCATCCATTCATCATATTGAATTGGTAAAGGCGTTGATATTTTTGTAATCTCATTATTGTACTATTGCTAAGTTACGAGCATACTAAGTTATTATGGAATATATACTTTGACATATCAAAAGTTATAAAAGTGTTCACCCATTGGTTGTGTTAAGGGAAGGGATTGAATATTAATGTAGAAAAAATAAAATAAAATTATTATAAAATGTATATATTTGAATAGGAAATTAATGTAGGATCATTCCAATATTGTAATCCCTACATTTATTGTCTTGTTCTGCTGACACGACCAAAAGATCGATGTCTTCTTCTAAGTGCAGGAGTGTTGAAGTAATAAATAACCCGGTAAGACCGGAATCGAACCATAAGGAGGTTAATTGTATAAATTATAAATAACAACAATACAACAACAACAACTAGAATAGTAGTAGTAGCAGCAGCAGTAGTAGTCATAGTAATAATAATATTAGTAGTAATAGTAATACTACTACTACTACTAATAATAATAATAATAATAGTAATAAATACTAATAATAATAGTAATAGTAATAGTAATAATAATACTAATAATAGTAGTAGTAGTAATAGAAGAAGAAAAAGAAGTTAATAAGAACTTTAAGATGGAAGATCAATATAAGGGTTTAACAATGATAACAGTAAATGTCAAGGTTAGAGGATACACTAATGGTATTTCAAATAAGTATAGTATAAACTCTTTTTATTCAAATGAAAACCACATACAAAGGAGGTTCCAATCAGATTATAAATTGTTAATATAATTACATTAGTTATCTTATTCGAATAATGATAATACCTATAAATGTTGTCAGGTATTCATGATTATAACTTATATTAACAACAAATCAAGTTCCTTCATAGCACAGGTGTTGGTTATATCATACGGTTTGTGATATGAAAGTGCCAAATATTTATTATACCAAGTGTTATAAAACATAAATCTAGATTAGTCATTTAACAAGCAAAGTATTAAAGAGTAAACAAGATAACAAATACAAAACATGTTAGTATCAAACATTAAAATCCATGTTACGTTTACACTATACTTATTCTTACATCATTAATGTAACATTTTCACCTTGACATAATAAACTTAGCTAAACATAATGAAAGAGAGAAATATAAATAAATAAGATAAGAATATAAATAAGATAAAAGTTAACTAAGTAAAGCAAAGGAATTGAAAGGCATAAACAAGATATTAATGAAAACAAAACTTAAGCATTATAAAAATACAAAGAGAGAAAGCAATAACATGATATTGATATGGAAACAAAGATGCCTAAATGCATGGCAAATGCCTTCTTTTATAGGCCAAAATTAGGAACTATTGATTTGATGACTAATTGATGAGTGGGTGGCCAACTCTTGACTTGACGATAATCCTTATCTTCTTTTGTTTGCCCAAAATGTTATTGATAACGTTAGAATTGGAACCATTTGAAGACATGAAAGTTCTAGCAAATTGTCTCAACTTTCTAGGAACAAAAATTGAGGTCATTTGGACTTTTAGAGCTCCATATATAGGCCAAATACTGAACAATATTCAGGCTGTGACACGACCAAAAGATTAATGTTTTCTCCCAAGTGTAGGAGTGTCGAAGTAATAAATAACTTGGTAAGACTGGGGTCGAACCACAAGGAGGTTAATTGTACAAATTATAAATAATAATAATATAATAACAATAAAAATAACAATAACAACAACAAGAACAATAAGAACAACAACAATAGTAGTAGTAGTAGTAGTAGTAATAACAACAACAACAACAACAACAACAACAACAACAACAACAACAACAACAATAATAATAATAATAATAATAATAAAGAAAAAGAAGGAGAAGAAGAAGATGATGATGAGAACTTGGAGATGGAAAATTAATGTAAGGATTAAACAATAATAATAACAAATGTCAAGGATAGCGGTTTCACTAATGGTATGTCAAACAAGTATAGTATAAACACTTATTATGCAATTGGAAACCACACACAGAGAAGGTTCTTATTATTCAATTGGAAACCGCACACAGAGAAGGTTCCAATTAGATTATAGATTGTTAACATGATTACATTAGTCATCTGATTCGATTAATGCTAGTACTTGTAAATCTCGTCAAGCATTCATGATTATAGCTTATGTTAACAACAAATCAAGTGCATTTCATAGCTCAGGTGTCGGTTATACCATACAGTATGAACTATGAAAGTGCCAAGCATTTGTTGTACCAAGTGTTATACAACATAAATCAAGATTAGTCATTTAACAAGCAAAGTATTAAAGAGTGAACAAGATAACAAATACAAAACATGTTAGTATCAAACATTAAAGTCCATATTGAGTTTACATTATACTTATTCTTACACCATTAGTGTAACCTTTTCACCTTGACATAACAAACTTAGCTAGATATAATAAAAGAAAGAAAAATAAATAAACAAAATAAGAACATAAATAAGATAAAAGTTAACTAAGTAAAGGAAAGGAAATGAAAGGCATAAACTTGATATTAATGAAAGCAAAGCATAAACATTACAAAAAATACAAAGAAAGAAAGCAAGAGCATGATCTTGATCTGAAGACCAAGATGCCTAAATGCATGGCAAATACCTCCTTTTATAGGCCAAAATTGGGAACAATATTTGATGACTAATTGATGAGTGGGTGACCAACTCTTGACTTGGTAACAATCCTTATCTTTTCTTGTCTGCCCAAAATGTCATTGATAACGTCAAAATTGGAGCCACTTGAAAACATGAAAGTTGTAGAAATTTGTCTCAGCTTTCTTGTGTAAAACATTCAGCTCATTTGAACTTCTAGAACTCCAGATATGGGCCAAAAACTGAATAGTGCTCGGGCTGGAAGATAGATTCGGGCTTCTTTGTTGTTGCTATAATTTGAACTTGAAAATGGCCTTTTTAGATCTTGGGCTCCTATGAAAGTTGTAGGCCTATGTCTTACCTTTCCATCCATATAAAGTAGACCAAAATCTGAGATCTACAACTCCAAATATGACCCAATTACCGAACAGTGTTCTGGTTTGGATTGCACCGACATCTCTTTTCTAAGTTTGGCCATCTCTTTGTCCTTTTAATTTCAGTTCTTAAATTCATCAATCAATCCTTTTATTTATGTGATAGTCCTGCATTTAAAATGAACATTTACCATAAATTAAAGGTATCATTAGATACGTTATTATAAAACATGATTTAGTTAAGGAGTTATTGATACTTTAAGTGCAAAATGATGATATAAAACCTTAATAAAAATACATTTTTAAGTACTAATCAGGCTGCAGGATAGCTTCAAACTTCTTCGTTGTTGTTACAATTTAGACTTAAAAATGATCTTTTTAAATTTGGGCTCCTCATGAAAGTTGTAGGCATATATCTTACCTTTCTATCCATATAAAGTAGACCTAAATTCAAGATCTACAGCTCTCGATATGACCCAATTATCGAATAGTATTCCGGTTTGGATTACACCAGCATATCTTTTCTAAGTTTGACCATCTCTATGTCCTTTCAATTTCAGTTCTTAAACTCGTCAATTGATCCTTTTATTTATGTGATGGGCATTTATCATAAATTAAAGGTATCTTATATTATTAGATATGTTATTATAAAACATGCTTTAGTTAAGGAGTTATTGATACTTCAAGTGCAAAATAATAATATAAAACCTTAATAAAAATACACTTTTAATTACTAATCATACCCCCTAATCAGCTTATTACTAGTCCTTAGTAATCAAAGTATTAAAATAGAAAAATAATTTGAAAATTCCACAAAGCAAGGTATTTATCATTCAACTTTCATTAATCTATCCAAATAAACAAACTCTCATTAAATTTATATATTTGCTCAATACCTCTTAAACAAGATATTAATAAACCTTTTTTTTATGCTTAATATATCAACACATAGTTATGGGGCTTTACTTGGAAGAAAATAAAATTTTTGTTATAGTATTTAAAGTTAACTTCCTTGGGTTGAGATTTTTTTTAAAAAAATATATATATACGTGTAACTTAAAACAAAATGCAACTTTAACCCATGTAACAAGCTTTTAACTAATGACTCACAGACCAGTTGTTCTTGGGGTATTAGGTGTTGAGACACCCTAACGAGCTTAGTAACTTGGGTTGCAGATACTGATACGTAAATAGTGTAATGTTTGATTCCTTTAAGCTTTTCTCCTCAACCCATGTAACAAGCGTTGGGCCAATAGCTCTCAAGTTAGTTGACTTTAGGGAATTAGGTGTTAAAACACCCATTTAGGCTTAATTGCTTAGGTTAGGGAGGCTATGAAACCAAACGTATCTATATTTTTTTGCTCTTTTTTTATTTTTTTTCAAATTATATACTATCCATTTTCCTTAGTTGTTACCTTTAATAAAAGAACATAAATAATATAATAATCCAATGTACAACCCATAATCATATGTTAAAGTGTGTGTGTGTGTGAAAATTAAGGTTTAAGAATATATGTTAAATTAGTATTGAGTAAAATTAAGTGACAACAACGTGAGAGTTTGTAAACCTGAATATTTGAAGAAGTATTATGATAAACCTCGTTAAGAATGGTTACTAAGATGCGTCTTAAGAGTTAATTTAACAAAAAAGCTCATTTACTTTGTCATCCTAGTAACAACAATTTTGCATATATTTTATAAAATAGAAAACATAGTTAGTTAATTTCTTATTTTTTTTATCAACTACTATCCTCTTCCCCCAATTAAAACGAGACATTGTCTATAATATCCTAACGTAGAAATATAGAATATAGAAGACATCATCTGAAATAACAAACACTGACAAACCTGAAACACACTTAAACAAATATAAGAAATAACAAAACACAAATATTATGCTCTATTAATAAAACCAAAAGGTAGAAATTTTTAGAAATTGAGACTAAAATCATAGTTGTGATTGTGGCTCACACCTTCCTTTAGTTTTACATCTAAGAATAACTTAAACGCCCTCTATGGGTCGAGGATAAGCTTTCCATCCAGTTTTCTTAAAAACTAATACATAGGGTCCTTTTTAGTTAGATTTTCAAGACTAAGTTGATCATGTTCTTAATGAAAATAAGGTCATAAATCATGAATTGCGCGATGCACATCTTCACTAAAATATGTCTCAAGAGTTAATAAAAGATCATCTAAAGATTCCTTATGTTTTGAAATAAATCATGAATTGCGTGATGCACATCTTCACTAAAATATGTCTCAAGAGTTAATAAAAGATTATCTAAAGATTCCTTATGTTTTGCAGAATGCATGGAGTCCTTGAACATGATGGGCCAATAAAATCCATTCTGAAAGATTTTTGCAGCTGTCTTCTTTGATAAGAAATGACTCCCACATGCATCAGAGTGATAAAATATAATGATACTACTTATTAGTACTTAAAAGTGCATTTTTATCAAGGTTTTATATCATTATTTTGCCAGTTTTTCAGAGTCTCAATCTAGGTGAGTTAAAACCAACTTCTATATCTCTTTTACTTGCCGATAGATCTGTAAAAGTGCCTAGAGGAATAATTGAAGATGTGTTAGTACAAGTCGATAAATTCATTTATCCTGTGGATTTTATTGTCTTGGACACAGAACCTGTTGAAGCATGTAATTCATTTCCTGTTATTTTAGGACGTCCGTTTCTTGCAACCTCTAACGCATTGATTAATTGTAGGAATGGACTGATGAAGCTATCATTTGGAAACATGACATTGGAGATGAATATTTTCAACATTTGCAAGCAACCTGGAGATGATAATGATTTACAAGAAGTAGATCATATTGATGAATTAGTTTATGATCAACTTGAATCTACTTTAAGTAAAAATGAATTGGATGAAACTGAAGATTTGCAAATGGTTTATTCTGAGGAAGAAATCACGAATGAAACAAGCACCGAAAATGTTGATGCGAATCTTTTGTCAACAGTGACAACAGATTCGACATCTGACATCACACCAATCGATGATTACTTTCCTAACAAATCCTTACTTTCTCTTAGTTCAATGCCTTGGTATGATAAAAATATTAATTTTCTTGCTTTAGGAGATTTGCTAGCTGATTGGAGTACCCAAGACAAAGAAAAGTTTTTGAACGAAGTGAAGAGCTTTTATTGTGATGACCCTAACTTATTCAAATATTGTCCTGATCAAATATTTCAAAGATTCATTCCCGACAATGAGGTAAGTAGTGTCATTAAACTTTGTCATTCTGAAGCATGTGGAAGTTATTTCTCGTCAAAAAAGACTGCTGCAAAAATCTTTCAAAATGGATTTTATTGGCCCACCATGTTCAAGGACACACATGCATTCTGCAAAACTTGTGAAAATTGTCAAAAAATTGACACTGGTCAAAAAGTTTTGTTTTATGATTCTCAACTCTATGCATTCCCTAAAGAGCTAAGATTAAGATGGACCAATCCTTATGGGGCCTGTGATATTGAGAATTCAATGAATGACAATGATTTTAAGGAAAATGGACATCGTTTGAAAGCTTACTTTGATAATTTTCCTAGTGAAAATGAATCAGCTGGTTTGAATGATCTTGTAGATAAAGGTTGATTATTTTGTTTTTCTCACATTGTTTTTGTGTTTCTTTTTGAGTGATTTTTGCTAGTTTCTCTCACCCCGGTCAAATGGCGGATAACGGTACTCCGTGACTTAAGTCGGTTCTTTCAGTTTCCCACAATAACTGATATTTGTGTATATATTTGTGCAATTCTTTGAATCTCTCTTCTAATTCTCATTTGAAAATGGACACTAATCTTGAAAAATTGAAAAAGTATTTTCCCGCTCTGCCTCAGAATGCGATTACAAAAATTTACCGTGCTAGATGTGCAAGATTGAGATTGTTAATGAATCATGGAATTCCTGAAGATATTCGTTGGTTGATTGAAGCAAAGGTCCGATTATCAGGTGAGTCCTCTAATTTCTTTATTTCACACATGCCTGGAACAGGTAAAAGCACTTTTGCAAAGAAACGTCGTGCAAAACGACTAGAAGTCTGTCATCGATGTGCTAGATGGACTTGTAATACACAATGTCGTTCTTTAGGAATGGTATCTATAAACCGTGAAGATAAAATACAATTCATTAAGGATGGCCTGAGTAAGGAGTCTTTAGATAATCTTCTATTGACTCTTGAGACGCATCCTAGTGGAGATGTGCATCGTGCAATTCATGATTTATGGCCACTATTTCATAAAGAACATGATCGACTTAGTCTTGGGAATCTGACTAAAAAAGACCCTGTTTGCCAGTTTTTAAGAAAACTGGATGGGAAGCCTATCCCCGACCCATAGAGGGCGTTTAAGCCGTTCTTGGACGTAAAACCAAGGGAAGATGTGAGCCACAATCACAACTACCTGTACATACACATGTTTTTTTTCAAAAGTAAATAAATAAATAAAAAGAGAGAGAGAGTGTGTGAGACTCTAGCTGGCCTACATATAGATGTTATGATTGCCTTTCTACTTTCTCATCTATAAAACCCTCTTTTCCTTCCTTTCATTTCTACTCAACCCATACATTCAACAAATACAGAAGTGTGTAGAAATGGCAAGTTCCTCAGGTCATCAAATAAGAAATATTTGTGTTTTCGGTGGATCTAGTCCTGGGAAAGAAAAGGAGTTTTTAGAATCAGCAAATCATCTTGGTTAGGTGCTAGCTGAGAGAAAGATTCATTTAGTGTATGGGGGAGGCAGTCTTGGGTTAATGGGAGGTGTGTCAATAGCTGCATTTTTAGGAGGTAGTCAAGTTTTGGGGGTCGTCCCTGAAGCTTTGGCACAAGGGGACATCATTGGAAAAACAATTGGAGAGGAACTTCAGGTCTCCACAATGTCGGCTCGAATGAATGCAATGTTTAACCATGCTGATGCTTTCATTGCTTTACCAGGTGGTCTAGGCACATTGGAAGAGATCTTTCATATTTCCTCTTGGGCTCAATTGCACATTCACCATAAACCCATAGGTTTGTTAAATGTTAATGGTTATTATGATAAGTTGTTGTCTTTTCTTGATCATGCTGTGGAACAGGAATTTCTAACATCTTCTGCACGACAAATCATAATCTCTGCTACTACTGCTGAACAATTGATTGACCAACTACAATCTTTCATTCCTGTAATTGATCCCTCCATGAATCGCATAAATTGGTCATCTAAGGAAAGCCGTAAAAAAACTTAGATTAGATTTGAGTCTTCATTTGTAATTTTTGTGTTGTTTTGTTTTACTATTATGTTTTGGTATTACTTATTTTTGTTTAAGTGTGTTTCAGGTTTGTCAATGTTCATTATTTCAGGTGATATCTTCTATACTCTATCTTTCTACCTTAGAACATTGAGGACAATGTCTCGTTTTGGTTGGGGGGAGAGGGTAGTAGTTGATTAAAAAAAAAATATTTTCCATTTCATAAAGCATGTGCATAATTGTTGTTACTAGGATGACAGAGTAAATGAGCTCTTTTGTTAAAGTGACTCTTGAGATGCATCTCAGTAACCATTCTTAACAAGGTCTATTATAATACTTCTTGAAATATTCAGATTTACAAACTCTCACATTATTATCACTTAATTCTGTTCATATACTCATTTAACATGTATTCTTAAACCTTAATTTTCACACACACACTTTAGCATATGATTGTGGGTTGCATATTGGATAATTACATTATTTATGTTCTTTTGTTAAAGGTAACAACTAAGAAAAATGGATAGTATATAATTAAAAAGAAAAAAGACAAAAAAACAAAGAAAAAAAAAAGAAAAAAAATGTTGATAATAAAAATGTAGATAAGTTTGGTTTCGTAGCCTCCCTAACCTAAGTAATTAAGCCTGAAGGAGTGTTTTAACACCTAATACCCTAAAGTCAACTGACTTGGGAGCTATTGGCCCAACACTTGTTACATGGGTTGAGGAGAAAAGCTTAAGGGAATCAAACATTGCACTATCTACATATCAGTATCTGCGACCCAAGTTACTAAGCTCGTAGGGGTGTCTTAACACCTAATGCCCTAAGACCAACTGGTCTGGGAGTCATTAGCCAAAAGCTCGTTACATGGGTTAAAGATGCATGATGTTTTTAAATTATATATATATATATTTAAAAAAAAAGAAAAAGAAAAAAAAAGACAAAAATAATAATCCCAACCCAAGGAAGTTAACCTTAAACATTAGAACAAAAATTTTGTTTTCTTCCAAGAAAAGCCCCATACTTATGTGTTGATACATTGAGCACAAAAGAAAGGTTTATGAATATCTTGTTAAGAGGTATTGAGTAGGTATATAAATTTAACGAGAGTTTGTTTATCTGGATAGATTAATGGAAGTTAAATGATGAATACCTTGCTTTGTGGAATTTGCAAATTATTTTTCTATTTTAACACTTTGATTACTAGGGACTAGTAATAAGCTGGTTGGGGGGTGTGATTAGTACTTAAAAGTGCATTTTTATCAAGGTTTTATATCATCATTTTGCACTTGAAGTATCAATAACTCCTTAACTAAAGCATGTTTTATAATAATATATCTAATAATATAAGATACCTTTAATTTATTGTAAATGTTCATTTTAAATGCAGGCCTATCACATAAATGAAAGGATTGATTGATGACTTTAAGAATTTAAATTGCAAGCGCAAAAAGATGACCAAAATTAGAAAAGAGATGTCGGTGCAATCCAAATCGGAACACTGTTCAGTAATTGGGTCATATTTGGAGCTATAGATCTCAGATTTAGGTCTACTTTATATGGATGGTGCTTGACCACTTTTTATGATCGGCTTGTTTTAACTCGCAAGTGCACGAGTGTGCGATGTAGCAATTATCTCGGTAAGATCGAAGTCATATCCACAGAGAGCTAGATCTGGAAATTAAGCTAAGTAACAAAAAAAACTCAAGAGGAATTAAATTAACAATAACTTGGTTGAAAATAATTGATGGATTTGTTTTTAAAGATAAAAAAAAATGTAAATAGATTTTAAATGACAAGAAAAAGTAAGTCTTGGTCCAAATCAATTTTAACGGTGATGTATTGGTGATTTCTTCAACATATATAAGATAACTCAACCTAATCTCAACGATGGTGATATTAGATCGGAAGATATTACAATGAAGATTAGAAAGATGAAGATTGATTATTGCTTAAGAATGAACAAGTACTTTTATATTAAGTAAGACATTGAATCAAGCAATCTCTATACCAAAACTAAAGTTTGTGCATAAAAATTCAAGATTATAACATTACCTAAATGATTTCTAAAATTTCTTTATAATAATAAATCATTCATGAAGAAAATAAGAAGATAAACATTAAGATTCATTCATATAAGAACACTTCAATAAAGAGTTTGGATCCAAAAAAGAGTTTAGCCAACCATGATTATATATAAGAACACTTCAATAAACATGAAAGAACTTGAATCCAACTGAAAAAATAAGTTTTACAAACTAAAGAACCGAAATCTATAAAGAAGAACACAATACAATTTCAGAAAAAATTCGGACACAAATCTGACTCTAACTTTGGACAGCAATTCGACCCTCTTAGAAGCTTTTTTTCGAGAAGTCTATTAGAGACATATTTATAGGAAATTTTGTCACCTTTCCAGATCATTAAAGAACAGCTCATTTGGACACCTGAGTCAAAATTTATGGGCAAAACACCGAAAGGTATTCTGAAAAATCAAATCAAGACAGCTTTACAACTACTTTGGTGCACGTTTTTCTTCCTCATTTATGAGGTGTCTCCTTCTTCTTTTGACCCAAAATAATGTTAAAATATCCCCTCCAGCTTTCCATCCATGTGCTTGCCTTCTTGGATCAATGGATTACCCAAAATAAATCAATTGTTATTTGTTGTGTGGACATGTAAGATTATGGATTGTGTTTGGGTTGATTTGAAGGTTGATTTGGGGTTGATTTAGGGCTGATTTTGGGCTGATTTTGAGCATCAAATAAGTATACAAATGTACTTATTATTTGGGCTAAGATTGACATTGAAACATTGAGTGTTTAATGGTTGAAGTTTGCACACAACATAAGGCAAGTTTGGGCTTGAAATAGATCATATGATATTCTTTTCTAGAATTGGAATAGAATTGATTTTTGGGATAAATTTGGAGCACTTATTTGAACCAAGATTTGCTTCAATCTTCAACTAAATGTCTCTTCAATTCTTTGTTCTGAATTCCAACGTTGAATTTTCTGAATTAATTCATTTAAGCTCCAAAAACCTATCAAAACATTAAAACAAACTTCATTACTAAAAAACACATCAATTATTATAAAAACAACCAAATAAAAACAATAAATACATATGTAAAATAAGAGACTTAATGACACTTTTGATGCACAATTAGATGGAAAGGTAAGATATAGGCCTACAACTTTCATATGGAGCCCAAGATCTAAAAAGACCATTTTCAAGTCCAAATTGTAGCAATAACAAAGAAGCCTGAATCTGTCCTCCAGCCCGAACACTATTTAGTATTTTGGCCATATCTGGAGTTCTAGAAGTCCAAATGAGCTGAATTGTTTACACAAGAAATCTGAGACAATTGCCTACAACTTTCATGTTTTCAAGTGGCTCCAATTTTGACGTTATCAATGACGTTTTGGGCAGACAAGAGAAGATAAGGATTATCGTCAAGTCAAGAATTGGCCACCCACTCATCAATTAGTCATCAAATCAATAGTTTCCAATTTTGGCCTATAAAAGGAGGCATTTGTCATGCATTTAGGCATCTTGGTGTCTAGATCAAGATCATGCTCTTGCTTTCTCTCTTTATATTTTTTGTAATGTTTATGCTTTGCTTTCATTAATATCAAGTTTATGCATTTCATTTCCTTTCCTTTACTTAGTTAACTTTTATCTTATTTATGTTCTTATTTTGTTTATTTATTTTTCTTTCTTTCATTATATCTAGCTAAGTTTAATATGGACTTTAATGTTTGATACTAACATGTTTTGTATTTGTTATCTTGTTCACTCTTTAATACTTTGCTTGTTAAATGACTAATCTTGATTTATGTTGTATAACACTTGGTACAACAAATGCTTGGCACTTTCATAGTTCATACTGTATGGTATAACCGACACCTGAGCTATGAAATGAACTTGATTTGTTGTTAACATAAGTTATAATCATGAATGCTTGACGAGATTTACAAGTACTAGCATTAACGAATAAGATGACTAATGTAATCATGTTAACAATCTATAATCTGATTGGAACCTCCTTTGTGTGTGGTTTCCAATTGAATAATAAGTGTTTATACTATACTTGTTTGACATACCATTAGTGGAACCTCTAACCTTGACATTTGTTATTATTATTGTTTAATCCTTACATTAATTTTCCATCTCCAAGTTCTCATCATCTTCTTCTTCTTCTTTTTCTTTATTATTATTATTATTATTATTATTATTATTATTATTATTATTATTATTATTATTGTTATTGTCATTGTTGTTATTATTGTTATTACTATTATTATTGTTGTTGTACTATTGTCGTTTATAATTTGTACAATTAACTTCCCTGTGGTTCGACCCCGGTCTTGTCGGGTTATTTATTACTTCGACACTCCTGCACTTGGGAGAAGACATCAATCTTTTAGTCGTGTCAACTACTTACCTCATTATCAGGAATGTGATTAGTACTTAAAAGTGTATTTTTATCAAGGTTTTGTATCATCATTTTGCACTTGAAGTATCAACAATTTCTTAACTAAAGCATATTTTATAATAACATATCTAATAATATAAGATACCTTTAATTTATGGTAAATGTTCATTTTAAATGCAGGGCTATCACATAAATAAAAGGATTGATTGATAAGTTTAGGAACTGAAATTGAAAGGACAAAAAGATGGCTAAACTTAGAACAAAGATGCTGGTACAGTCCAAACCGGAACACTGTTCGGTAATTGGGTCATATTTGGAGCTGTAGATCTCGGACTTAGGTCTACTTTATATGGATGGAAAGGTAAGACATGGGCCTACACTGTTCAACCCAAATACATTTACAAGTATTAACATTAATTAAATAAGATAACTAATGTAATCATGTTAACAATTTATAATCTGATTGGAACCTCCTTTGTATGTGGTTTTTAATTGAATAATAAGAGTTTATACTATACTTGTTTGATATATCATTAATGAATCCTCTAACCTTAACATTTGTTGTTATTATTGTCTAATCCTTATATTGATCTTCCATCTCAAAGTTCTCATCAACTTCTTTATTATTATTATTATTATTATTATTATTATTATTATTACTATTACTATTAATTAGTATTAGTATTAGTATTAGTATTAGTATTAGTATTAGTATTAGTATTAGTATTAGTATTAGTATTAGTATTAGTATTAGTATTAGTATTAGTATTAGTATTAGTATTAGTATTAGTATTAGTATTAGTATTAGTATTAGTATTACTACTACTACTACTACTACTACTACTATTGATGTTGTTGTGATTGTTATTTACAATTATTGTTTTTAATTTCTACAATTAACCTCCCTGTGGTTCGATCCCGGTCTTGTCGGGTTATTTATTACTTCGACACTCCTACACTTGGGAGAAGATATCAATTTTTTAGTCATGTCACTTCCACCTGGGTATTGCTCTCTCCTTTCTCTATCCTCTTGCCTTCTCTGATGCAGATAAATATGTTATTTAGCATGATGTTATATATGATGAGATTAAGGTATTGCGTTCCAATCATACGTGGTCTCCAGTACCATTTCATCCTTTAATGAATGTTGTTGGTAGCTGATGGGTGTATTGAATCAAACATTGTGTTGATGGCATTATTGAACATTATAAAGCCCGTTTAGTTGCTAGAGGTTTTACCTGGCAAGAAAGCATTGATTATTTTGAAACTTTCAGACCTATTATTAAGTAGGTCACTGTCAGATTAGTCTTCTCCATTGCGATTTCACATAATTGAAATATTCATCAGCCCGATATTCATAATACATTTCTCAATGGTGTTCTTACTAAAGAGGTTTATATGAAGCAATCTCAAGGTTTTATTAACCCTACTCTTCCATCTCATTTGTGCAAATTACACAAGTCACTGTATAGTTTAAAATAGGCATTAAAGGCATGGTATATTCATCTGAGTGATTTTTTTCTCTTCATTTGTTTTCTTACCTCTAAGGTTAACACTTCCCTGTTTATCTTATCTAATGGTTCTAATATTTTTCATCACCTGGTGTATGTTGATGATATTCTGCTGTCAGGTAGCAACTCTACCATGCTTCATCACCTAATAAAGTTCGCTACTTTTTGGGTATTGAAGTTCAGTCTAAGGGTATGGGTCTAATGTTGCGCCAATACAAATATATTCTTGACATCTTCACTCGAGCTGGTATGACTTCTTGTAAACCCGTTGATACTCTAGTCTCTCCTTCAAACATTATTATACTGTCAAATCATCCATTCTCTAATCCTACATGATTTCATCAAATCGTGGGTGCTCTTTAGTACCTTACCTTCACCCTCTTAGATATTTGCTTTGCTATTAACCAAGTCTGTTAGTTTATACATGCTCCTATAGATTTCCATTGGGCTACCATTAAACGCATTTTACGCTGCCTTAAAGGTACGACATTCTATGATTTTCATATCACTCGACATTTTTTTTTTACTCTACATGGTTTTACAGATGCAGATTGGGTTGGTAGTATTGATGATCACAAATCTACGGGTGGTTACCTTGTTTTCTTTGGTTAAAGACCATTTTCATGGAAATTTGACAAGCAACGCACATTTGCTAGCTACTCCACTGAGGTTGAGTATAAAGTCTTAGCAGATGGTACTGTTGAGGTCATATGGCTTCAATATTTGTTAACAAATCTACAGTTCTCTCCATCTCTGCTCCTATTATTTAGTGTGATAATCTTGGTGCCACCTATCTCTCAATAAATTCTATTTTCTATGCTTGTATTAAGTATGTTAAAGTCGATTATTACTTTGTCCGCGAGCGAGTTGCGAAGAAAAAAATTCAGATTCATTTTATACCCTCTCAAGATCAACTTGTCATTGTCTTCACCAAACCACTTTCCACTACATCCTTTACTACTTTCATGTTCAAGTTTTGGATTGATACTTCACATTTAGCTTGAAAGGGCATATTATAGATTATATAACATATATATCACTGAAGAGAAAATTAATGTAGGATTATTTTAATATTGTAATCCCTATAATTACTCCTGTATTTTGCCATATATATATATATATATATATATAGGAAAGATTGGCTAAGATACAACTTAAGTTATGATATATTATTCTCAACTAAAATTAATGATAATATAAGAGAGAGTGCATATAAAGCAAGATTATCAATTGCTAGGTCAAACATTTTTTTACTGAAACACAAAGATGCTACAAAATACAGGTTAAATTTTATGAAGAGGCATGGGGGGCGCAATGGTATGAAGCGGCCTTCCAGCAGTTTTAACAGAGGGATGGGGATGAGATAAACCTGGAAGACCCCAACGAGTGGAAAGGATAATATTCGGATACAGATTCAGATCATCCATAATCTTGATTCTATCAATAATATGAGCATACACTTTGGCAATCCTGCTGCTTGGGCTTGGCATTAGGATCACAGGCAATGCCTTGAAAGTAAGTTTCCTGGAGCGGGATAAGCGTAGACCCTTTACTCTTCCATTCATTTTCTTCACCCAACAATGCCTTCTCCTTGGCCTTGCTATTAGCTTTTCATGATATTGCTCCTCGTCATTGCTGAGCTTCTCGTAGCGGAACCTCGAGTGCATTCCAGCAACAGCTTCGAAACCCATCTGTAGCATTAATCAGGAATGCAATCTAGGGCTAAATAAACTATACGAACAGGAACTGGATGTCTTGATGAAGTATCAAATACTTGTATGCCTGTATAATGATATATATGAAGGAGGCAGAGCATTTAGAGAGTGAATTGGAAGCAGGAAATATTGGATGTATCTAAAAGAGTAATTGGGTACATGCAGAATCTGGTTACTTAATGACAATAAGGACAAAGTTTGCAATGCATAGCATTATTAAGGTGATGAAGACCTGCATTTTGATTCTTAAAACACATGGCTAGTATCATATTTTTAACCCGATATGCTGCGGCTGAGCTGGAGAAACGAAGCTTTTAAACAAATGGACGAACATAAAGGACATAAACTAGTATAATTGGGTGATTGTTAGAAACGCGCACACACACACACACACCGCAAATTTGTGTGATTAGTAATAAGTGGTTGAAGAGAGCTGAGGAAAGGAATATTGGAATTGGCCATGCATGTGCAATGATGGATGCCCCACCCATGTTACTTGTTAGGATACAAAATCAAAGCCAATCATTTGGTAAAAGCAAAGCAAGGGAATGCACGTGGTCTCACTAATTAGGTAACCAAAAGGAAATCTCCAAGTTGGTCTATTCTTTTTGACAGAGATTGATCATTAGTCAGTCAAGATGAGCCGTTTGTCTACCTTGTACCTTATCGAAGAAAACAGCGGCTGTCTCTGTGCTGAGCTCCTCCTCCTTTTTATTTCCTTTTCTACTGAATTAACTACAACTCGCGTCCATTTGTTTAGATTATCCAGCTGCTCCTTCAAAAACGATCTAGCTAATCCTTGTATTGAATTTGAACTTTTTTTGTTGGGCCTGAGAGATTGTATACATTATGGGCAAGGAAGGCCCGTTCAACTGATGAAACCATTTTCAATCTTCATTGCTGTTGGTGTTGCAGGAAAAGACCAAATTGCGCACCCTCCTGCGCATTGATAAGGCTCTGCCGTCTGCGTCTTTTAAAACTCCACTCTTCAGACCAGGTAGGCCATTACTTGTGACATCGTACAAGATAATTAACGGTCTTTCCTTCTGTAAATGGAGGAAGTTTCCTTTCCCAAAAAATCCCCTTGTCCTCAAGGACCAACTCTAGATAAATGCTTTCTTCGGCTCTTGCATTTTTCATCTCTTCTTGTATTGGTGGTAGACATCTTAATTTCTTCTGTGAGAATTTGATCTTAACATGTCTTCACGAGTAATACAAAATCCTCGTGATCTTACAAGCCAAAAAGGGTTATTATCTTGCCTAGGTCCTGGTATGTAAAGTTCATTATGTTTGCAAGAATCCTTCACCTTCCGCGTATGATCAGAGGCTTGCTTCCTTTCCAAACTACATCGTAGAAAATGAGGGGAGGAAGGAACTCTTTGTCGTTATATATATGTATACACACACACACACGCCTGCGCGCCCGCGCTAGTTGTATTGGTGTTTCGAACTCCAATGAGGTTGGGCCCCGTGTCATTTTGAAAACTTAAATTATAGGTTATGAGGTCTAAGAAGATGTGTGCGTGCAAACTCATAAAATCATTTTCAAGAGCATTTGTTTACTGAAAAATAGCATTTTTTAATAAAAAATTGATTTTTAGGGAAATTAAATTCTAAAAAATGGATTTTTTTATGATTGATAATTTCATAAAATAATAAGACAAAAATATTTTTCAGTGTTGGATAATGCAATGAAAAATAAGCTAAAAAATAATATTTTAATATTTAATTCCTTTTCAAGTTTATTAAAAAATAGAGGCCAACTATAAAAAATTAAAAAATTAAAAAATGATGAAATTAAAAAGAAATCTAGTTTCATAAATTATTTCATATAAAACAAATAACAATAAAAAATGGGATCAAATCTAACAGATAAAAAAGTTAAAAAATAATAATATTAAAAAGAAAAATCAGTTTTCTATATTATTTTAATTAAAATAAATAACAATCAAAAGAATGAATACTAAGTTTGATAGATAAAAAAGTTTGAATTAATAAAATGATGAGAAAAAAAAATAAATAACAATAAAATAAATAAATACTAAAGTTGATATAAAAATCAAAATCAAATTTAAATTCTCAAGAAAAAAATTAAAATAAATAAATAAATAAAAGATTCTAAACAAAATATATAATAGTCATAAGATTGAAGACTAAATTCGATATAACTAATAAATAACATGATTTTTTTATTTTTTTACAATTTATAAAAAGTATATTCTTCCCCAGATAAAATAAAAATAATTTTTTAAAAAATAAGATAAATTTTTTTCTGATTAAAAAATATTTTTTATTAATTAATTTTTTAATAATAAATAAAAAATAAAATATTTGAAAAATAATTTATTTGGTATTTTTAATAGCAAACAAGCTAAAAAATATTTTTTAAAGTTACTTAAATAGATGGAATCATTATATTTAAGTGTGTTTGTTTGTATTTAGAATAATAGTTCTGATACTATAATTCTAACTAGTATATGTAATTGATCTTAAAACAAATAAATAATATAATTAATTTTGTATAATCAATTAATTAATTATAGCAATCTGATTTATTTATTTTTAGTTAAAGTGGTTAATAGTTAGTATTTGATAAGTCAAAGTAGTTGATGTCTAGTAAGTTGAGGTGGTTGAAAGTTGATACTTATAGAAAATTCTCTTTGATAAATATAAAGATTCTTATATATTTAAGTAAGTATTTTTGTAAATAGAGAAAATACAATTATATTTTAGAAAAATAAGTTTTAAAAATATTTAAAATAAAAAAGATTATAAACCTTAAACTTGGAGGATTTATGAACTATTCATAACCTATAAGTTTTATTTTTTTATGAAAAAAAAATTCAAAAGTCATTTTATCCCTGTGATACTTTAAAATATATTCCACTCAAAATAATATATATAAAATTAATATAAAATATTAAAAAATCTGTATAAAAATCTCAAAAAATTACAAAAAAAAAAATATTGCGATCAGATGAGTTATCTAGACTCGTTAGAAACATAAAAAGAACACAGGGACACTGCTTGAGTCCATGGTCGTTAGGCTCACGCATGGAGCTTGACCCCAAAAGGCACAGGGTCTCAGATGCATCCCCGAGCTCATAAAAAATACTGGGCTAGTACACAACAGCATCAGGGTGAATGCCCAACACCCAACTAGGCATGCTCCCAGTGAGGTGCTAGGCTTGTCATGCCTTGTGTGCCTAGACACCAACTTGAGCATGTTTCTCTTGGCTAGGTAACATGCGCGAGAGTTTTTTTTTATATATTTTTTGGTTGTTAAATTTCAGTTTTACGGAGGAATATGCAATTAGCAGCATTTTAATTAACCAAGATTACTATCAATGTTTAGTACTTGAATTGATCATCAATTATGGAAAATTAAAAGGCATCAGCTTCCAATGCATCATTGATCACCAACCCTTAATCTTGTTACTAATTGCGCATGCATGCATTTTATATATTAATTTTTCTTAATTTCCCACTTCAGATTAATGGACTTAATTTCATAAACAAAAATAGAATAAAAGTGCACAAATTAATTAAACTGATAATTTCTTCTTTAAAAAAAATTAAGCAATCAGCGAGCACTCCCAGCCCCACATGTGCACGCTTGTGTGAGATCTAAAACTCACCATATTAATTAGGAGGATACATAATGGCAGTGCAACCATTTGATTTGATTTTTTGATGATGAAGGCCAACTAATTAATGAAGTAATGAAGTGCTAGATTGATTGATGGGTATATAATATAAATATGCAATTCTCACATGTTTTACATAGAGCTTCAAGGATCATTTGTGTGTTTAATCTTGTCAGCGTGCTTAATCTTTTTTGTTTTTATTTATGTGGGTTGCCTGAGCCAATTTTATAAATTATAAAGTTAATGATTAGTTAAGTTTTCAATAAATATCAATATAACGTTGCACTGTTTATTACATTAGTCAGTAATAAACTAGGTAACTAGCAGCGGGTAGAGGGTTTAGCAACACCCATGCATGTACATCAACGGAATCCCATTCATGCAAGCTTGCTTAATAAAATAATTGATGTCTTATTTTTTAAGCCATTGATTATTTGCAAAAGTTGGGTACAGCTAAAGAGGATAGCAAATAACAAGATGGATGAGAATTGCCGTGAATGAAAGCATAGGGGAGGCCAGGGTAATGGCACTGAGAACAAGTCATTGAGAGATAGCGTTTCCTGAATTGATGATCATGAATCCCAATATCAAGTTACAGAAATGGAGACCCAAAAAATGATAGTACATTATAAAAAATTGGTGGTCTTTGTTTCCAAGTGAGCAGTAAGACAAAAGGAACCGATGGATGACTTCCTACTGTGCTTTTGTTTCCAATTTCGAACCTCACAAGACGCGAATTCAAAGTTCAATTATGTTAATGTATAAACAGACTGCCGCTTGCCCAAAGCTAAATTATGAGTAATATATTTGTGAAGAATTATATAAGCGTAGGGGATGCATCCTTTTTTAGCTTGATTAATCTGGGATTGCTCACCTTCATTACATAAATATAATAAGACACGGAAGAATCGCTGGCATAATTATCTATGCGCGCAGCATCGGATTCTCCAATTGCATGAATAGTAGTATTTCATTACTCTAATAACTCATTCCAAGTACCGCGGCAGCCGCTCCTCAACAGTGGAGTTTGCCCCATATGCTGACTAGTAATGTAGCTGTAGTTGCGATTCATTACTAGAGTCGTGATATGAAATGAATATCCTGCTACCTGCAGGTTATGTATGTGTGCATGAAAAGAAAGGAAAGGAAGAAAGAATGAAGGAAGAAGATACTAGCTATGATCTAGAATAAAATAAAACAGGCGAGGGTTTTTTAAAAGAAGGAATAAGCCAGTGCTAGCAATTTAATAATTTAATTTAATTAAATGAAGCCATTTGGGGGGTTTGCGTTCCAAGGGAATATAAATAAATAAATAAACACTTATTGTTCATTAGTATTAAACGAGCAGGGGGGCGCCGCCGCAGCAAGCAGGCGGAGTTGTTTTTACCTAAGCCGGACTTTTCCTTGCTTCTTTTATAGTCTTAACACGTTGAGCTGGGCTGGATGGGCGGCCACGTGCCTTTTCGTGCTGTGCTGTGCTGTTCTCTCCTTTTTCTTCTCCCCCCCTATCCCACCATAGATACAAACAGGGTCATGGTGCGTGATGAATGTGGTGGGTATGAAAAAAAATCTTGACCGTCCTAATCATCATCGACCATCACCATCTCTCTAGTAATTGTTTCCCTAAGCAAGTTCTATTAGCCAAGTACGTTCTGTTTTCTCTACCATTTTTTGGGTCAATGCAATCCATCCAGCCATCCATCCCTATCGCAAGTAGTGTTCAGTGTTTCCTAGACGACTTTCTTTCAAGATCATCAGGTCACGATAATGATCCTCAAATAATCATAACGTGTGCCAAGTAGAAGCATTCAGTTCAGTTCATGCCTGCGAGACAATAACCGTGACAAAGGGACAAAAACGCTCTTGTCAGAATGCTTAGCTTTGACTCTGAATTACTGATCAAATAATCAAATAAGGTATAGCAAATGACTCCTAACATTAGCGCACAAAACCTGCCTTCCAAGTCTACACATTCGGTATGAAAAAAATTACTCGTCAACATTATTGGATACGTACAATCAAGAAACATGCACTTCTGGGCTTACCATGAATGAGTTGCCTTTCACACCAAGACTTGTATCAATTCCAGCCACACACACAAATCTAAAATAGCAGTACTTACAGGAGTCTTACTCCAACAAACTAAGTAAAATAAATCGTCCATTTGTGAAAAAAAATCTAATTAAAGAAATTTCCACCATGCCAAATAACTAATTCAGCTCATACAACTTAACGAGCACAAAAGTCAGAAGTGCTTTACCTTATTCTGTAATAGATTTCAATCATAAAAATCAAAAAGATTATTCGTGGGTGGGTGGTTAATTTGTTCTACCTGGTACAATCATCAAGGGCAACAATTAGAATCATCAATTTATCTACTTTAAAAGACAAAATTAAAACATTCACGAAAGATACGACTACAATAGCAGAGCATCCCCCGCGACGAAGAAAGATGTCCTGTCAAAGTAGAAAACCCTTTTCACTTGTCACAATGTCAATCATATGCGCATAAACTATGCTATGCATATTAATTAATACTTTGAAAGGCATCAGGAAAGCTATAGTAACATGCTAGATGTTATGCTCACGTGATGTTGTGAGTTTATGATATATTTATGGGTTGTTGTGGGTTTATAGAAAAAAATAAAAAAAAGTTATATAAATTTTTTTTTATAATTTATAATTTAAAAAAAAAAAAATTTATAAAGTTAAATTCTTAACCAGTTTAATATTGAAAAAATAAAATAAAAAGAAAATTTTAAAAAAAATCATAACAAAAAAATTATGTGGGAAAACATTGTAGCAATCCACGGTGTTTTTTATTTAAAAAAAAAAACTACGAAACTAAATTCTTAACCAACTCAATATGAAAAAAAAAATTGACAAAAACGAAAGGAAAAAAACCATACAGGGAAACTCTATAGCAATTTGAGAAAATCTATAGTTGTAATTCTCAATTAGCTCAATATTAAAAATAATAAAATCAATAAAGATAATTTTTTTAAAAATCATAAAAAAAAAAATTATATGGGGAAATATTGTAGCAATCCACAGTGTTTCAAAGAAAAAACGACTTAGCTAAATTCTCAACTAGTTTAGTATGAAAAAAAAAAATCGACAAAGACAATTCTGAAACAAAAAACCATGTAGGGAAATACTGTAACAATCTATATTATTTCATAAGAAAATCTGCAGTTGTAATTTTCAATCATCTCAATATTAAAAATAATAAAATCGATAAAGATAATTTTAAAAAAAATCATGAGGGAAAAATTGTAGCAATCAACAGTATTTTAAAGGAAAAAAAAACTACAAAACTAAATTTTCAACGAGCTCAATATGAAAAAAAAAATCAATAAAGAAAAGTTTGAACAAAAATCGATTAAAATAAACATGTGGGGAAACACTATAGCAAGACAAAAATCATGTGAGGAAACATTATAATAATCCACAATGTTTTAAAAAACTACAAAGCTAAAATAAAATCGACAAAGACTAGTTTGAAAAAAAAAAGAAATAAATCATAAAAAAAATGTAGGAAAATAGCAATCCATAATGTTTTAAAGGAAAAAAAAACTGCATAGCTAAATTCTAAACCAGTTCAATATTTAAAAAAATAGTAAAAATAATTTTGAAAAAAAACCAAAAAGAAGAAGTCAATTTCGGATAAAAAACATGTAAACAAAGAGAACAAAAGCCAAAAAACAAATATGGGGAAAGTTACAGTACTTTTCCCATGTATTTCTTTAAAACATTATGGATTACTATAATATTTTTCTATGTGATTTTTTTCTTTTTTTATGATTTTTTTTCTTCTTTTTTTCAAAATGGCCTTTGTCAAAAAAAATTTCATATTAAGTTGGTTGATAATTTTTATTCGCAATTTTTTTCTTTAAAACACTATGGATTATTACAATGTTTTTTTCATTTTTTTTTAAATTATCTGTCAATTTTTTTTTTAATATTGAGCTAGTTAAGAATTTAGTTTTAACTTTCCCTACATGTTTTTTGTTATTTTTTTAAAAAATTATCTGCTTCTTTTTTTCATTTTTTATGATCTTATTTTTTTAATATTGAGCTGGTTGAGAATTATAATTGTATATTTTCTCACAAAACACTATAGATTGCTATAGTGTTTTCCTAAATGATTTTAATATGGAGCTGGTTGAGAATTTAACTTTAACTTTCTCTACATGTTTTTTTTTTGTTTTTTTTTGTTTTTTTTTTCAAAATTGTCATTTTTTTGTTGTTTTTTTTTTAAAAAAATTTTGTTAATTGTTTTTTTAATATTGAACTAGTTGAGAATTTATCTTTGTAGTTTTTTCTTTTAAAACATTATAGATTACTACAATGTTTCCACACATGATTTTTTTATGAATTTTTTCTAAAATTATTTTTGTCAATTTTATTTTTCTCATATTGAACTAACTAGTTGAGAATTTAGCTTCATAATTTTTTTCTTTAAAACACTATAAATTACAACAATATTTTGTCACATGATTTTTTTAAATTATCTTTATCAATTTTATTATTTTTAATATCGAATTGGTTAAGAATTACAACTTTAGAATTCTTTATAAAACACTATAAATTGCTACAATGTTTTTCTACTTGATTTTTGTTCCCTTTCATTTTTTTTATAATTTTTTAAAATTATCTGTCAATTTTATTTTTTTAATATTGAACTAATTAAAAATTTATTTTTATAGTTTTTTTTTAAATATTATGAATTATAACAGTTTTCCTCTATATAATTTTTTTTTAAAATGTTTTTCACAAATTCATGATAACATGACATTACCCAATGCTAAATTGGTTATGACAACAATTGCAAACCAAATTGTAAGTAGCCATGATGAGTTAAATCCACAACTCAAATAATGGCCCTGGGTTAGCGCTTATGGAACAGCAGAAACAAGTTCACAACCCAATTTCACATTGCAAATGTAATATCTAAAACTTTCTTTTCTAGAACGCAAGTGGAAGAAGGGTGGACACTCACCGATATTCGAAGGGTGAAAAACAATCCAACCATTTTCACGATGAACCTATAATGTCTTATGTATGACATCTAAAAGTTATGTATCGACAAAGAATAACGGGTAACAAAGGCAGATGACCCTGGATGGGGCAATTAAATCGCAATCAAGGGATCCTGACTTCAGCAACTGGAATGCTTAAACCAAACGAAAGTAGAGGATCGAGGACTACAAAACACTCTTGAGATTAGCTTTCCTGGAACAAAAAGACGACCTCATATTCCTCTACTCGCTTTTTGAAGGAAACTTTTCTTACCCATTTGTTGCAGTTCCCCCATTCTTGTCACCTAATCCCAGTTTCATTTGCAGCAGCAGCTTTTGCAGGGTAGTTGGAGAAGTCCATGTCAATAAGCGACATATCATATGGCAAGGATAAAGAATCAGAAGCACCCATAAGGTGGGAAGATTTCATTGCATCAGAATGTGCAGGATGGGGCACTGAGGAATCATTTTTGGGGGTGCTTGTGCCAGAGGAGGAGTGACTTGATAGCTCATCTATCTTGTTTCCAAACATAAGTTTGTTTTTTCTCACAGCATCCATCTCCTGGCCAGTTGGCACAAAGGTGCGGGAGCGATACTTTCTTGTTCCATCATCACCCTCAGTATGGTTGTAGAGCACATAATCATGATAAGTTGGTGCAAACTGCAAATAACTTAATAATCATTAGAATTGCCACAGGCACAGTTTTTAAAAGAACCCATGGGAAGAAACAAAAACTTGTAGGCATACCTGGTGAACAGTGTCATGGTATAAGTCATTCAACTTCAAGGCATGTGCAAGACTACGTGTCAGATCACATGAACCAGCAACATTTGCACCAGCATACTCTTTGTATGGAAATGCATAAAGATGACCAACAGCAGCTATAAGCATCTCAACGCATATAATAAAATCTTGAAACTGAGCAGCTTCTTCTGCATCCTTAATGAATCCAGACTTTGCAGCCAGAAAAATCAGAACTCCCTGAAGAAGAAAGAAAAGGAACATGACTAGAATATCCCCAAGCTCACATTTTTTTATTCCTTTTTTTTTTTTTTTCCTATTCTCAGCTGATAAATTTAACACACTAAACCTAAACACTGCAAAGAAGAAAAACAACAAACAGAAGACACAGCTATCATGTACAAGTATATCCCCTTCCAGTTCTAAGAGAAAGTACACAGCTCAAACAACATTATGCCTCTCTTCCAAAAGGGAACACATGCTATAGTTAGGAATTTGATGCAGGAAGAAAATCGGAATAACAAGAAAATGAAATTTTTCTAGGAAATTTATTTTCTTTCCTAGCAGAAAATATCCTATCTAGTAGATTAGTCCTATTGAGTCTAGACAATCTTGTTCTAGATATTTTCTTAGTTGAGATACTTACTGAGTATTTAAATGTCTTCTTTATGGTTAACTGTGTTTTAGGGTGGGGGGATTTCAATGGAGAGCTTTCGAGAAATAAGGTTTGAGAGTTGCCAAAGTACTAAAGTTATATTGCTATTTAAACTACTTGATTTCTTGAGGATTTCAATTAAAGTTTCCATTAATATACTCTATTATCTTGTTTTGGTTTTGTTCTTTATTACGCTGCACCAGAATTGTTCTACAGTGAATATGCATAACTTCATTTTTGCATCAAAGAAATGCTAAAACTCCGCACCTTGTGCACAAACAGTGAATATGAAAGGCAAAAGCCACCAAAAGTTCTAAAAAATATAGTTGTCTAAAACTAGCAGCACGACTTTTGGCAGTCGAAAAAGGCTGATTACATGTGCCATTGGACATGTAGGGTACAAACTATGATATATCAGACTAAAACTTGTAGCAAGTTTAACAGATAAGAAGCCAGGCAAGGGGCTGCATACAGGTCAAGCCATTTTCAAATCCAATATGCATACCCTTGAAAATGTTCCTCGACACACAAGAGAATCATGTGCTGTCTCTGCTCTCCATGGACATCACATAGCATGAAACTATGAGCACATTGTGTGCAAACAAAACTTTACAATCAGTCTGTAAAGCTTCGCAATGATAACAAACTGTGGATAAAATTTTACCTGCCAGTACGTCAAGAAAACAACAGATTTGATGATGATAAACTTTGGAACTGGATTGAAAGGCTGAAGGAGATCTTTGCATGCCACATAAAACAATGCCAAAGCATACAATGCCAGAGTATAGGATATTGTGTATATAATGGTGAGATACAAGTATGATTGTTTAGGACTGAAATTTCCATCCATGTATTTCCCTTTTGCATAAAGTAGGAGTGTAAGAGCAACTAAGAAAGGCTTCAGAATCACAAATTGCAAACAACCCTGCTTGCACCTTCGAATAAAACGGCTGCATTGAAAGAAAACTCAAACTCAGACAGAAATTAATGATAAAAGCTTTCAGAGAAGATAGGACTGCAGACTATCCAGTCCATATTTTCTAATCAAAACAGAAAATGAGATTTGAGCATGCCAAAAGCCATAAAAGAAGAGAAACTCACCCATCCAGCATCATGGTAGGAAAACAACAAGTCATCAGACACCATGATGGCTTCATAACCCGACAACTTAAACTTAGCACAACTGCTCCAGGGCCACCAACCCATGCCAGGCATAAGGACAGAAAGTTATAAATGACCCAAGCTTCATAACTGAAACAGTAAATCAATCTTTAGCATATATGGTTCATGCAGTATATACACAGATAAAGCTTAACCCCAGCCATGTAAATATTATACATGAGCCACTTGTCCATGTAAATTTTTTGGGTTATAGTGGGATGCTGGAGAAGGTCGCTTATTCATTCCCAGGTGCATATGGTAGAACAACAAGGAATAATAGTGGTGTCAAGTGAAGGGATCGACAGCACAATGAAAGTAGAAAGAAAGACATTGAGCTGGTCACAATTTGGTTAGACAATGTTAGAAAGGGGAAGGTAGGCAATCTATGCTGCTGCAGAAAACAGAAAAGACTCCATGGCCCGAAGTGGCTACTCAAGAGCTTGTCAAATGACAAAACAGCTAGATATGTGGATCTAACCCAGGACAGACCACTTGTGGGCCGCAGAAGAACCCTTGGGTTGATTCCTAGTTGCACTAAGCCATCCAACATAATAATAACACTACCATAACAACCACCATCACCAGGCAATATTTGCAACCAACCATTCTTTCCCAGAAAATCTTAGTGTTTATAGACCTTAAATGCCCTGCCGATTCGATCTACAATTGCAATGATGACAAGTAATCAATAATTCCAAGATCAAGTAGGAATGTTTGCAGATGCTTGCTATTTTGATAGAAAATATGTTGTGACATTTGGATATAAATAGAGATCTAGAGACACTGTATATAAATAGATAGAGCTACTGCAATTTTGTAATGAAATGAAATAAATGTACGCTTACACTTCACATATGGAATTGAAATAGATAGAACTTTCTGGAAAAATCAGGGACAAGAAAGACATCAATGCATAAACCTGTGAACGTTTAACCAATAGAAAATTTCTCAGTTACAACTTTGTATAGCAGTTAAAGGAACAGGACAAACAGATTGTTCCACACAATTTGTGAATCAACTAACAAGCACACAGCATGCCTTCTGCGGATTTTGAGACCATCCATTCACAAATATGTATTTGAATATGTTTAACTAGCTGCTGAGGGTGAAGGATTTTCATTAAATGAAAGCCAGCCAAACAACTCTAAAATAACCTGGAAAGGGTGGTGGAAGAAAACAGATTGTCGCTCCTAGCAAGTCTCTGTGAAAAGGAGCATTTTTTCTTCATTTATTGCTCACTCCACTACAAGAAAGTCTGAATAAGTAGACCAATAACCAACCTATTCTACTGCCTGTACAGTTAGCGGGCTATTCATACTATGACAAGCGTCGCTCTTCCAGTAACTTTAGTAACTAATGCGGTCTTATTAACGACAACTAGAAATTCCATAACAAATCACGTCTTCGCTTATTTTCCTTTAACACACAAATTATGCATTGTTTCGTCATACAATATCTTGATTATTAATAAAAACTCTTTCTAGTCACTCTTTTTCCATTTTTTTTTTAAATAGAAACACAAAGTCCGCTCGATTATATGCACATGTTTTTCATTATTACTATCTTGGTTATTTAATAAAATCTCTCTCCCTCTCTCTCTCTCTCAGTACAACCAGCTTACCCTTTTTGCCTTCATGTTTCTTAATTGAACTATTATAAATATAATAGCAGCAAGTGAGAAAGAAGAGAAGCACAAACCGGGACCATAAAGATGATGCGGACAATGTATCTCTGATAAGTAGGTTCAGTATAATTCAAAAGGTGCCTGTAGATGTGGAAAACGGCCAAAGCCATAGCTCCCAAGGCGCAGAAGAAAGCAATTACGCTAAAGTAAATTGGCAGCAATTCAGCCATTGTGAGCAAGCAAGGTAAATAACTAATCCACCACACTAAAAAATGCGTGCCTGCAATAATCCCAAAAAGAAAAAGAAAAATTAGTTACCGACTTAAAAAAAATAACGAGCGTAAGAAGTAAATACAAACAAACCTCAGGAGAAACAATGAGTTAATAATCTTCGCAAGACTGGAGGAGGAAGAGAGCTTTGGAAATCGCAAACCCTAACTGAATCATTACTGTCAGTAAGAGAGAGGAGAAAAATGAAAAAATAAAAAAGGCATGAATTAATTCCTCTTGCTATAAATAAATAAATGTAAAAGTGGTAGTATTAATCGATGAATATTGCGATGATAGAAATGAAACCGCCGGCTTACGAGGATATTAGTTAGGGAGAGGGGAGGAGAGGGGAGGAGAGGAGATCTGACTGACGGAGGCCTTGCTTCGTTTACAAACCAAGTACCTAACTGAATGATTTGATTTCATGAGATAAAATGAAGCGCTGCTGACGTTGCTACCGCTCTGGCACGCGGAAGAGAGGATTGTTATTGCTATTACATAGATAGAAAGAGAGGGAATTGCAATATTTCAATGTCTGTTCTGGTTTCCAATTTTCTTTTCTTTTCTTTCTTCTTCCATTCCTTCCTTGCTCCGCTGTTTTCTTTTTCTTTTTCACTTCCAATTTAATCTCAATTGTATTCCGAATAATATTTTATTTAATTTTATTATATATTTAAAATATCATAGAAATTATAATTTTTATTAGATAATAAAATTATAAATAATTTAATAAAATAATAAAAAACATTTTATATAAAATATTATTTATTTCATAATATAATATTATATAATAATAATAGTTAAATCTATAATAATTAAATTAAAAACTATTAGTGTGTGTGTATATATATTAATTATTTTATAATCTTAATTTAAAAAATATTTTTAACCAAACATATTAAACTATTTTTTGTTTAACATTAATTTTAACCGCAGTTTTTAACCAAATATATATAAATATCAAACCAACCTCAACTAAAAATATTTTTTACAAAATAATTTTTTTTCAAATTACAACTACAAAAGTTACTACAATACTAGTGAGGGTAGCCTGGCTACGCAACGGCTAATTTTTTTAGTATAAAAAATACTAATGTTTAATAATATTAAATCTATCTACAAAGTTAAAGGCTAATAAAAAAAAAATTATAATATTAATTGTAATACCAAGTAATATTTATAATTTAAATAATAATACTAAACTTATCTGATGCAATTTTTTATGATTTTTTATTATTTGAAATCAAATTTATTGTTTTTCTTTAATAGTAATAATATTTTTAAAAACAATTATTAAAAAATATAAAAAAAATGCTAATATTTAATAGTGTTAAATCTATTTGCAAAGCTAGATTCAAGAGCCTGGGTCTGACTGCAACATCTAACCCATGAGTAATATTTATAATATTAATTATAATACCTATAGTAATATTTTTAATATAACTAATAATATTTTTAATATTAATATTAATATTAATATTAAACTTGTCTGACCCAAGTTCTTATAATTTTGTATCCTTAGAAATCAAATTTATAGTTTTTCTTCGATAGTAATAATATTTTTTAAAAACATTATTAATGATAATGATAACAATAATGCAAATAATACAAATGATTATAAACTTGGGTTTGACACCCTTGTCAGATCCAAGTTTCTGGGTTCTAGTTCGCATAATAATAATAATAATAATAAACAACTTATCAATCTCAGGTTCTTATAGTTTTTAATCCTTTCAAATCAAATTTATGGTTTTTCTTCAATAATAATGATATTTTTTTTCAAATTTAATAATAATAAAAATATTACGAATAAAAATAACACTAACAATCATAATAAGAATAAGAATATCACAATGATAATAATGACAACAATAATAACAACAACAATTTTTAATTTTACCCTTCAAATCACATTTATGATTTTTTTTTCAATAGTAATAAATATATTTTTTTCAAATTTATTAATAATATTAATAATAATGACAATAATAATATTTAAAATATTAATAATAATACTTAAACATGTCTGACTCAAGTTCTTATAGTTTTTAATTTTATTATTCAAATCAAATCTATGGTTGTTTTTTAATATTAATAATATTTTTTTAAAATTTATCAATTATTATATTAGCAATATTTATTTTAATATAAATAATAATATTTTTAATATTAATAATAATATTTATTTTAATAGCATGTTATCTTTTTTTAATCAGGTTAGTTTTTGTTTTTGGATTTACGTGGGGTGTCCGGGCCAGCTTACGCGCACCACGACTAATCCTCACGGCCCACTGAATATCCTGCAAGTCCAGTGAGCAGGTAAGGCACCGCGGGGGTGACAGGCGTGCGCGGTAAGGTTCGAATCCAGATACGGAAAAAGAAGACAAACCCCTCCCATCACAGTCTAGAAGCATTTCCTTTTCTGATTAACATGTACATGGTATCCTTTTTCTATTCTAGCATTGTAGTAAATATGCAAATCCATCAGGTGGTATGATTAGGACGTGGTCTGGTGTTTTGTTTATTTGTATTATGTATTTTGGAAGAAATTCATAAAATTAGGACTAACTAACATAATCACTAATTGATGAAAAATCATTAGTGAATTTGGTAGGTATTAAAAAAAATTCAAAAAATTCTTGAAATTATCAATAAATTCACCAATGAATTTAAAATTTATGTCAATAAGTCCATCATTAATTTGATGACATGTTCAATCACTGATGATTTTTTTAACAAAAAGTTTCATCAATAATCAATAAATTAAAACCTGATATGTTGGGAATCCCTAATTATCAATCTTTTCCCATAAATCTCATAATTTCCTCTTTCTTTCTCTCTCTATTGTAAGTACTAACGACGATGTTCTCTCTCTAGAATTGGTGGTTGTGCTCTCTCTCTCTCTTTCTCCACCATTTAAGTTTTGATCTTGATGGTTTTTTCTTGTTTGATATGCATATAATCAAATTGTGAATAGTTGATTATAATAATTAAAAATATTCACAATAATATTACTAAGAAATCACATTATGAATTTTTATTTATGACTTTTTATAATTGTTTTATGAGAAAATCTTATTCAGATGAGATATACAATATCTAAAACAAATGAAAGCTCAATAAAAACACCTTGTAGTTCAATAATTGAAATTAGATAAAAGGAAATTTATGGGATGTTTGGGCCTTTTTAGGCTACTACTTTGCTTTTATTATTCTAAATTATGTTGATTTTTATAATTTATTGACATACACTTACATATGTGTGTAAAACAATTAATTATGTATATTACATTTATATCCTTCCATTTTCAATAAATTAAAGAGTCTCCTGTATATGAGTTATACATTGCTTTTTCTTTATTAGATCAATAGCCTTTTCAAGGCTAACCATAAGGTTTAAATCATGAATGATCAATTTTTATATTGTCATTGTGTTTATTTATATTTTTTTATTTATGAAATTTGAAATTAGTTTTATATAAATAGTGAAACTTATGTTTGTGGGTGATGGTTTGGTTCGACAATGTGGTTTTTAGAATTTCTAAATTTTTTAGGTTGGATCCCATATAGGAGAGATATTGCTGAAATTTTGTTAAAAATAGATAGATACAGTAATACAAAAACCCATACATCATATATTGAGAATTAAATTGAATGTGCTTCACTATTTATTTATTTTGTTTATTATATTTTAGTTATATTGTTTAGTTGTTGAGAAAAAAGTTCAGTATTAAGAAGAATCACTTAGCCTAAAATTTATTTAGGTGCTAATCATAAAAAGCACCTGTTGCACCTGTTACTAACATAGGCTTGTTTAATACGAGTCACGGATCTGGCATCCCATATGCTAGGGAACCTTTTTCTAGCAAGCTTATACAAAATACAAGCCGAATTACATGCTATTTTTTTTTTCTCAATGATAGCATTAACTAATTTATTAAGTGTTTATATAGTTTTTTTATTAATTAATTGATTTTCAAGTTCACAAATATTGAAGTTGCCCACATGATAACATCAATGATTAAAGCGTTGATGGAAATGCCTTTGTTTCAATAAAGTTAGCTTAGAGATCATCATTAATAATACTTGTGATTGAGTTTTAAACATAAAAAGGACCTTTGAACTCATTCAAAATATGATTCAAAGTTGTGGTTAGAGGTTGTAGCAACTGGTAGATCTGATAGAAATGAGGTTTACAATATCTCTATGACTAAAACCTGACAAATAAAGGCAAGTTGAAGTGTCTTAACCATAGGCACTCTATAATCCAACTTGTGATAGCCATCAGTCGCTATTCAAGAGTTGGTTCAAGAACATATTGATATTGTGAAGGTCGATTTGAGTGTCAAACTGGAGGCAGAGGATGAAGAACGAAGTTGGAATCAATGAGAGCAGAAAATGGCATACATATCAATTTATTATCCATTACTCATGGACCTCTAGGAGATTTTCCTCCCCCTCCCCCTTTACCTCCACCTCTAACTTTTTTTCCACTGTATTAAGATATTTGTAATTGATTTTATAGTTAAATTAATAATATAAAATATGTTCTTCAATTTAATTTAGTTGTTTAATATTGTTTAATATCAAATTATTTTTATCCAAACAAACATGTATTAAAAAAATAAATTACTGAAATACTGATGGAATCACTGATTAACATAAATATTTTGTTGGTAATATACTTCCATTTTTCTTGGAGAATTTTAAAGAGTTGTGAGCTATTTCGATATTGATTAACGGATTCACTAACTAAATTATCGATAGACTTGAAATCCTTGATGAGAAACCCGTTCCCGACAAGTTTTCATTGATAATTTATATGTGAATGAAATATTCCATAAATAAAAATCAATTTTCTAGTTTTGCCAAGGAATTTGATTCTAATAGAAATTGAAAATTATATTTTAAAAATACCCCTTCTTTTTTTCATTATAAAAACCTGAACTTACATCTTTTCTTCTCCTCTCTCTTTTTGTCTCTTCTTCATCAATAAAAAGCTTTGGACACAAAAACAGTGGCTATATCCCCTATTATTTCTACTTGGTCCAGTCTATTAGGGACATGTTCTAGTCATGGAAGGGGCAAAAGATGCAATGTTTTGGCAACCTCCTTCCGATTGTGATTTCACATAAGCAGAATCACTATGCCCAATACTAGTATAACAAGTATTTATTGTATAGCCCTTCTCTAAAAGAATATACCATTGCTCTTGTCTTATAATGCAAGCTTTAATTTCATATTTATTGTGTGCATGAAACTTTCTTTGTTTGCTTTCTTATTTTCCTCAGTGGAAATATAAGTATTATAATAGTAAACTCTAACTAAAGATCTACCTCTCAATGGAAATATAAACTTGTAATGAAAAATATTTATTGTAAAAAACTAATTTATAACTTTAATTAATATTATAAGTATTATAATTAAATTAAATTATATAATTTAATATTTTATTTTAAATATAAAAATTATAATAACTTATTTATTATTTTATAAATTATAATAGTATACTTTTCCAAAAGCTTTATTAGAGCTTGTTTGGATTTATATTTTAAAAATTTTAAATTTTAATTTTTTTAATTTTAATTTTAATATTTATATAATATTTTGATAAATTAATATTAATTTTTTTTTAAATAATAAGATGTTATTTTAATATATATATAGTAAAAATATTTTAAAAAATAACTATAATCACAATGGAAAAAAATGAAAAAAGAAAAGAAGAATGTTTCTCGCACGCGCAAACTGCGAAAGTCAAAGCAAAGCCCCCGTTGCAGAGCAACAACTTTCCAATGTGTGACTCCCATTATAAATAAATAATTTAATTAATGTTTCTAGCTCGTGCTCCCTCTTTCTTTTCCAAATATCTTTTAGAGTGTGTTTGGTATTGTGATAGCTGTTGTGATTGTGATTTTAAAAAAAATTGTTTTATAAAAAGTACTTTTAGTTAAGGTTGATTTGAAAAAATAGATGTTTGGTTAAAACTATGGTTGAAATTGAGGTTGAAGAAAAAATAGTTTAATGTGTTTGGTTAAAAATGTTTTTGAAATTAAAGTTATAAAATAATTTTAAAAAATATATATTAATATTGATGATTTTAAATTTAAATATTGTAGAATTAATTACTCCTATTACATAATAAAATAAATAATACTTTATATAAAATATTTTTTATTATTCCATTAAACTATTTATAATTCCATTACGTACAAAATTTATCCGATAAAAACTACAGTTTTTATAATATTTTGAGCGTGTAATAAAATTAGATGAAATATTATCAGGTATAAAATTGATATTATAGTGCGAGTGAATTTAATTAACTATATACTAGTTTTTCAGAAAAAAATATTATTCATATCACAATATAAATGAATTTAATTTATTTTAAATTATTTTTTTTTATTTTAAAAATATTAATAAAATTAACATTCTAAATTACGCTGTTCGTTATTTTTTCACACTTATTAAATACTGTTTTTTTTTTCTTGTATCTCAGATACAAAAAGACATAGATACACAATAAAAAATATTTTTTTTTTACCAAAATAAAACGCAGACGCCAAACCACACGGGTTCTTACTAGCCGCGCCCGCGTTATCTTCAACAACTCTCTCGTACATTCATCGAGACATCTCAACTCACGCCATGTCACGCCATGTCACGCCGTCCTAATTTCCAAGGCGGCCGACGCGGAGGCGGAGGCGTTCCCGGTCGTGGTGGAGATAGAGGACGGGGACGAGGAGGACGTGGTGAGCAGCGGTGTTGGGATCCTGTTTGGAGAGCGGAACGATTGAGACAAAAACAGAGTGAGGTATTGTTTTCTAAATTAAATTCAATTTGTATTCATTAACTGTTAATAACTATCTAGTTGGTTTTAGGGTTTTTAGGGTTCTAGACTCATTAAAGATTCAATTTTCGCTAATTAGATTTTTTCTGCTAGTTATATTTATATTTTTTTAAATGCATTGTTTTTCACTGTGGTGGTGAAGATGGAGGTTCTTGATGAAGATGAATGGTGGAGTAAAATGGAGCAAATGAAGGCAGCGCAGAAAAAAACCCCTGCACAGATTGTCAGATTAGACAATGCCTTCAAAATGGTAACAAAATCCTTCTCTTTTCATGTTTTTTTATACTATAGTTCTGCGTATTTTTATGTGTGATTTTCCCCTTTCTTCCCTTATACTGGTCAGTTTTTCAACACCCTAGAAATCATAAGAGAGAGATAGGCTTCAATGCTGTGATTCAATTATTCGTAACTATCAGGTTTACCAATTTCAAGTTTCTGTTTATGGGAAATTTTTGAACGTGTAGAGCAGTCCACTATAGTCAGTGAAACAGAAACCTCATATTTTTCATGAATCATAAGGTTTGGTAATGATTTTTTTAGTAACCCTATCCTGTTCATAAGAAAATAGCAAATGACATTGTAGATTCAGGAAGAAGTAGAGTATAGTTAGAATGAAACATTGACTTTCAATCTAGTGGAAGTGCAGCAGAAATTTTACCTCTTTTGTGTTTTGTTCTTCCTTTTGTTTCTTAACATTGTTGTGTGCAGGCTGGACTATGGGTCAATAACATGAGCAAGGCTGTAGAAGATGAACCAGCAGAAGTAGAATCAGAGGGCGGGCCTTCTAGGTAGTATAGCCATCTTTACATTTTCAATAGAGGATTTTGCTGCGTCATTATGAGCTGTATGTAAGAAATCTTTGCATGTTTTTTTTAGGCTCGGACTTGGTGCAAAAGAAGTTCCACGCCATTCTAAAGCTAGACTATCAAATGACCCTGTCGAAAGGAGGTTATATGCCAAGTTGGAAGCTGGAAAGAGAAGAGCTGCTAAAATTATTGAGGATTCCATTGTACCAGCTAGAGATTGCAACGAGGATGATGACAGTGACAGAGAATTAGAAAGCAGAACCAGTACATTTGCAAAGAAGAGACCAGGTCCTCAAGTACAATCTCTACAAGTTAAGAAGAAACAGAAGTAACTTGTTACCTTATCAAAGATCAAATGTAACGTTTGTGTTTTGTATCTGTTAAGTCATTTGTCATGTGCAAATTAAACAATACTTTAAAAAATACCACTATCCTTTCAAATATGCAATAACATTTGGTGCTCAAGGGCGTCCTCCTGGGGTGGGAGGTTTGGTACTAGACCGAATGGGGAAACTGGATGCAAGGCTTCTCGGTCTACAAGGGATAACTTCGAAAGAGCAGAGTTGTGGGCTTTTAGACAGATAGAGTTCTGCATGTTCCAAGGGAGAGTAACCGATGTGCTGGTTTTATAGCTGGTGTTGGATCGGTAATCTAGATATCCGGCAAGTTTAGGACAGTCTCTTAATATTTATGGATTCATCTTCGAGAGCAGCATAGCTATTACCTTGTCCTTCAAGCTGTAATCAATATACTATATTAAAGAAATTTTTGTATATCTTAATGTTTTTTGAAACTCCCATGGATATATAAGAGCAAGAATGTGGTTTACTCAAATTTCTACTAGATATGAAATGTTTTGAAACTAAGTTCCGCATAAAGATGTAGGAGCTATATAATTGCAGAATATGGGATATATCATATCATCATTCTTTGAATATGGGAAACAGTTTGTCCCTTTCACAGTAAGATTTATAATATAAAATACTTAAAACAAGCAAGCCAGGCTTTTTAATAGTTGGTCATAGAACCAGGGAGATATATAACAGAAATAGAGGGGATGTGAGGTGGAAGAGAGAATGGAAATGAAATGTCCTAAAACCCGATAAAGACAGGTTAATGTTTTTTATCAATCATTCTGTTTTACTCTTCTATCACTAATCTTATTGAAGTTTAATCTGTTCAAGTTGGTCATTAACTTTATGAGGCTCAATATAAGAAGCAATTTAGAAATGCCAGAAAACATGTTTTAATGTGTGATTTCATGCTTTAATATGTTTTGACACCAAATAAAATATGTTTTTATGCTAGTTGATACATGCAGCCCACTGAAGCCATAAGAACAAATTATTTTACACAATATACTTTCTTTAACCAACAATGTTGTTAGCTAGATGATATATCTTGTAGAGATTTTTATATCCTAGATGGGCTGCAGAATTTCTTAGAAACCAATTTTTGTGCTAGCAGTTACGTCAGGATGAAGCATCCTCACTTTGAGCGCCTCCCCCCTTCAAAAAAAAAAAAAAAACCCTCTGAATTCTTAATTGATATCTTGAGAGGTTCATGAGCTCTTGTAGTAGTGCTGTTTTTGTTGGCTTGTATGATGCTTTAATATTCAAATTACCAGCTGTTTCATCATATTTTAAGGTTTAGGGCTTAGGGCTTTAGGGCTTAGGGGTTTAGGGCTTAGGGCTTTAGGTCGTAGGGCTTAGGACTTAGGGCTTAGGGCTTAGGGTTTAGGGCTTAG
>NW_011499979.1:0-19418 GCF_000495115.2 Populus euphratica
AAGTTCTTCAAGTCATCAATTAATCCTTTCATTTATGTGATAGGCCTGCATTAAAAATAGACATTTACCACAAATTATAGGTATCTTATATTATTAGATACATTATTATAAAACATATTTTAGTTAAGGAGTTATTGGATACTTCAAGTGCAAAATGATGATATAAAACCATGATAAAAATGCACTTTTAAGTACTAATCAGGAAAATAATTTTTTTTTATCAACTACTACCCTCTTCCCCTAACCAAAACGAGACATTGTCCTTAATGTTCTAAGGTAGAAAGATAGAGTATAGAAGATATCACCCGAAATAAGAAACACTGACAAACCTGAAACACACTGAAACAAATATAAGAAACAACAAAACACAATAATAAAACCAAAAGACACAAATATTCATAAATGAAGGCTCAAATCCAATCTAAGCTTTTTACGGCTTTCCTTAGATGACCAATTTATGCGACTCATGGAAGGATCAATCACAGGGATGAAAGATTGTAGTTGGTCAATCAATTGTTCTACAGTAACAGCAGAGATTATGATTTGTCGTATAGAAGATGTTAGAAATTCCTGTTCCACAGCATGATCAAGAAAAGATAATAACTTATCATAATAACCATTAACATTTAACAAACCTATAGGTTTATGGTGAATGTGCAGTTGGGCCCAAGAGGAAATATGAAAGATCTCTTCCAATGTGCCTAGACCACCTAGTAAAGCAATGAAGATATTGGCATGGTTAAACATTGCATTCATTCGGGTAGAAATGAAAGGAAGGAAGAGATGGTTTTATAGATGAGAAATTAGAAAGGCAATCATAACACCTATATGGAGGCCAGCTGAAGTCTCACACTCTCTCTCTCTCTCTCTATTTATTTATTTATTTACTTTTGAAAAAGCATGTGTATGTACAGGTAGTTGTGATTGTGGCTCACATCTTCCCTTGGTTTTACATCCAAGAATGACTTAAACGCCCTCTATAGGTCGGGGATAGGCTTCCCATCCAGTTTTCTTAAAAACTGGCAAACAAGATCTTTTTTAGTCAGATTCCCAAGACTAAGTCGATCATGTTCTTTATGAAATAATGGTCATAAATCATGAATTACACGATGCACATCTCCACTAAGATGCGTCTCAAGAGTCAATAGAAGATTATCTAAAGACTCCTTACTCAGGCCATCCTTAATGAATTGTATTTTATCTTCACGGTTTATAGATACCATTCCTAAAGAACGACATTGTGTATTACAAGTCCATCTAGCACATCGATGACAGACTTTCAGTCGTTTTGCATGACATTTGTTTACAAAAGTACTTTTACCTATTCCAAGCATATGTGAAATGAAGGAGTTAGAGGACTCACCTGATAATCGGACCTTTGCTTCAATCAACCAGCGAATATCTTCAGGAATTCTATGATTCATTAACAATCTTAATCTTGCACATCTAGCACGGTAAATTTTTGTAATCGCATTCTAAGGCAAAGGGCGAAAATACTTTTTCAATTTTTCAAGATTAGTGTCCATTTTCAAATGAGAATTAGAAGAGAGATTCAAAGAATTGCACAAATATATACACAAATATCAGCTATTGTGAGAAACTGAAAGAACCGACTTAAGTCACAGAGTACCGTTATCCGCCATTTGACCGGGGTGAGAGAAACTAGCAAAAATCACTCAAAAAGAGACAATAAAATAAAATAAAATCAATCTTTATATACAGGATCACCCAATTCAATAGAGTCATGTTCAACTGAAAAATTATCAAAGTAAACTTTTAGACGATGTCCATTTACCTTGAAAACATTGTCATTCTTTGGATTCTCGATGTCATAGGCCCCATATGGATACACATGTTTCACAATAAAAGGATCGCTCCATCTTGATCTTAATTTTCCAGGAAATAAATGCAGTCGAGAATTATAAAGCAAGACTTTTTGACCAACATTGAATGTTTTTCTCAGTATTTTCTTGTCATGAAACTCTTTAATTCTTGCTTTATGAATTCTTGAATTTTCATATGCATCATTTCTTATTTCCTCAAGCTCATTTATTTGTAATTTTCGCAATTGACTAGCATCATCCAGATTTGAATTGAAAGCTTTAATAGCCCAATAAGCTTTATGTTTAAGTTCCACAGGCAAGTGACAAGGTTTTCCATAGACTAGTCTATAAGGTGGCATACCTAATGATGTTTTATAAGCAGTTCGATAAGCCCAAAGTGCATCATTAAGTCTTAAAGACCAGTCTTTCCTATTAGGGTTCACTGTTTTCTCCAAACTCTTTCCTAATATGTATACGAAACCAAATGATGGAGGGAATGGACCCATGAAATCTATACCCCAACAGTCAAAAATCTCAATGACAATAATAGGATTTAAAGGCATCATGTGACGTTTTGAAATAGATCCCAACTTTTGACAATTTTCACAAGACTTGCAGAATGCATGAGTCTTTGAACATGGTGAGCCAATAAAATCCACTTTGTAAGATTTTTGCAGTTGTCTTTCTTGACGAGAAATGGCCACCATATGCCTCAGAATGACAAAATTTAATGACACTACTTACCTTATTGTCAGGAATGCATCTTCAAAATATTTGATCAGGACAATATTTGAATAAATAAGGATCATCCCAATAAAAGTTCTTCACTTCGTTCAAGAACTTTCTTTTATCTTGGGTACTCCAATAAGCTGGCAATTGTCCTGAAACAAGAAAATTAACAATATTAGCAAACCAAGGCATTGTAGAGACAGAAAGTAAAGATTCATCAGGAAAGTAGTCATCGATTGGTGTGATGTCAGTTTTCGAATCTGTTGTCAATCTTGACAAGTGATCTGCGACAACATTTTCGCTGTCTTTCTTATCTTTGATTGTGATATCAAATTCTTGAAGTAATAAAATCCATCGCACCAATCTAGCCTTAGAATCTTTCTTAGAAAGAAGATATTTCAATGCTGCATGATCACTAAAAACAACAACAGGTGAGCCAACAAGATAAGATCTGAATTTTTCACATGCAAATACTACTACAAGTAATTCTTTTTCAGTGGTAGTATAATTCATTTGAGCACTATTTAAAGTTTTACTTGCATAGTAAATTACATAAGGTTTCTTATCTTTTCTTTGTCCCAAAACAGCACCTACGGTATAATCACTAGCATCACACATTATTTCAAAAGGTAATGACCAATCGGGAGGTTGAATGATATGAGCACAAGTAAGCAAGTTTTTAAGTTTAATAAAGGCTTCTTCACAATGTTCAGTCCATTCAAAAATAGTATCCTTTATTAGAAGGTTACTTAAAGGCTTAGATATTACACTAAAATCTTTGATGAACCTTCTATAAAAACCAGCATGTCCTAGGAATGATCTAACATCTTTAAGAGATTTTGGTGTTGGCAAGTTTGCAATTAACTCGATTTTAGATTTGTCAACCTCAATTCCTTTTGATGAAACAATGTGACCAAGTACAATGTCGTTTGTTACCATAAAATGACATTTTTCCCAATTCAGCACAAGATTCTTCTCTTCACACCTGGTCAAAACCTTTCCTAAGTTAGTCAAACAATCATCAAATGAATCGCCAAAAACAGAAAAATCATCCATGAAAATCTCAAGAAAATGTTCAACCATATCACTAAATATACTAAGCATGCATCTTTGAAATGTGGATGGTGCATTACATAATCCAAAAGGCATCCTTCGATATGCAAAAGTACCAAATGGACATGTGAAAGTAGTCTTCTCTTGATCTTCCAATGCAATTTCAATTTGGTTGTAACCCGAATAGCCATCTAGGAAACAATAAAATTCATGACCTGCAACTCTTTCTAGAATTTGATCTATAAAAGGTAAAGGAAAATGATCTTTTCTAGTCATTGAATTAAGTTTCCTATAGTCAATGCACATGCGCCAACCAGTAACAATTCTTGTGGGAATTAACTCATTGTTCTCATTTGTTATCACAGTGACTCCAAACTTCTTGGGTATAACTTGGATAGGACTTACCCATTTGCTGTCAGAAATAGGATAAATGATTTCATTATCTAGAAGCTTAATGACTTCATTTTTCACTACTTCTTTCATATTAGGATTTAGCCTTCGTTGCATTTCTCTAGAGGGTTTAGCATTTTCCCTTAAATAAATTCTATGTGTACAAATCAAAGGACTAATTCCTTTTATATCAGCTATGGTCCATCCTAATGCATTTTTGTGCATTTTCAGAGTTTTTAATAACTTATCTTCTTGATGTGCATTAAGTTTGGAAGAGCTTATTACCGGAAAAGTTTCATTTTCTCCCAAAAATAAGTATTTGAGATTAGATGGCAATGGCTTCAAATTAGGTTTTGGTGGTTGAACACTTGAAGGTATGGACTTAATTGATTGTGATGGCAATTTCTCAATTTGTGGCCTCCAATTACTTGTATTTGATTCTTCTTGAAAATAAATCATTTCCAAATTATCAGATTCATCAATCTCAATTTCACTGGAAGTGGTTGGAAATTGATCATGAATTAATTTTTTAGTAAAGTCCACTTCCTGTAAATCATTATCATCTTTAGGTTGCTTGCAAATGTTGAAAATATTCATCTCCAATGTCATGTTTCCAAATGATAGCTTCATCAATCCATTCCTACAATTAATCAATGCATTAGAAGTTGCAAGAAATGGACGTCCTAAAATAATAGGAAATGAATTACATACTTCAACAGGTTGTGTGTCTAAGACAATAAAATCCATAGGATAAATGAATTTATCGACTTGTACTAACACTGAAAAACTAAATATGGAAGTAAATTCACACTAGCACCGAGATCAAGTAAAGCTCTTTCAATTTTATGCTCTCCAATAAAGCAAGATATTGTAGGACAATCAGGGTCTTTATATTTCAAAGCATTATTGTTTTGAAGAATAGCACTTACTTGTTCGGCTAGAAAGACTTTCTTTTTCACATTCAGTTTCCTCTTCACAGTGCATAGATCTTTCAAAAATTTAGCATAGGAAGGAACCTGTTTAACAGCATCCAACAAAGGTATATTGATCCTTACCTATTTGAAAATTTCAAAAATTTCAGAGTTGTGATTGACTTTCCTTTGTTTGGTCATGGCTTGAGGAAATGGAAGTGTCAGCGGCGAATCAGTCTTTTCTTTGCAATTTTCAGATTCAACCCCTTCCTTACCCTCAGAGATTGACTCATCATCTTTCTCATAAGGTTCAAGAGAGGGTTTTTCAATAACCTTACCACTACGCAGAGTAGTGACTGATTTGACTTGATCCATGTGTTGGCTTCCGGAACTACTTGCATTTGCATTGTATTGCCCCTTGGGATTTTGTTGTGGTTAAGATGGAAACTTACCTTTCTCTTGGAAACTGAGACCAGATGTTAATTTTGCAAGAGTATCTTTAAAATCTGTCATGTTTTGAGCAAGTTGAGTATTGATTGTCTCTTGCTTTTCAATGAATGCATGCAATGTTTCCTCAAGATTTCTTCTAGAAAGTGGAGCATAAGGAGGTGCATATCCATGAGAATTTTGGCAATTATGGTGTGCTTGAAACGGTGGTTGTGAAGTTTGTGCATTGTTGTTCTCACTCTTCCAACTGAAATTTAGGTGATTTCTCCAACCAGGGTTGTATGTTTGGAAGTATAAGTTGTGGTTGGCCCTTTGGAAACTGTTTAAAGCATGGGCTTGTTCATGGAGACATTCCTTAAAAGAAGGCAAGGTTGGACAATCGTTGGTTGAGTGTTCATTTGTTTCACATATTTGACACACAATGTTTTCAACAGATTTTAATTGACCACTCTTTTTCAATTCTAGTGCCTCGACTTTTCTAGCTAAAGATGCAAACTTGGCTTGAAGGTCATGATCTTCCCTAAGGTTGTACATATCTCCACTAGATGTATGAGGTTGAGTTTTACTCGGTGCCTCATAAGTACCCGTGGTGTCCTAATTTTGAGCATTTTCAGCTAACAAGTCTAAGTACTCCATTGCTTCATCAGGGTCTTTATCTTCAAAAGTTTCATTGCACATCAATTCAACCTTTTGCCTATCTTTAGGTGTTAACCCTTCATAGAAATGTGAAACCAATCTCCATGTTTCAAAACCATGATGAGGGCAAGTACTAAGCAAGTCTCGATACCTATCCCAATATTGGTAAAATGTTTCTCCTGGTTTTTGAGTGAAAGTGGTGATTTGTCTTTTGAAAGAGTTTGTTCTGTGAGATGGAAAAAACTTCTTTAAAAACTATTGTTGCATTTCATCCCAAGCACGAATGGATCCTAGTCTCAAATTTTGTAGCCATGTTTTAGCTTTATCTTTTAATGAAAAAGGAAAAAAGCTTTAATCTGATGGTGTTCATGCTACAATTTAAATTATTATATGTGTTACAGACCTCCTCGAATTCCCTTAAATGCAAGTATGGATTTTCCAATTCTAAGCTATGAAAAGAAGGTAAAAGTTGAATAATACCTGGTTTAAAATTAAAATGAGATGCATCGGGAGGAAAAACTATGCATGATGGTGCACTTGTTCTTGTGGGATTCATGTGGTCTCTAAGTGTTCTAGTACGGTTATTTTCATTATTCTCATTATGAAGAGATTGATTATCTTCTTCGGCTATATTTTCTGAAAATGATGAGGATACCCTACAAAGTCTACCACTTGATGTACGTGACCACACTCTCATGCATGTGTAAGAATAGAGTAAAGGAAAAAGAAAACAAAAGAAGAAGAAACAAGAGAAAAGAAACAAAGTTATATACAAGAAAAGTGAAAAGAGAAAATAAAAATTATAATTTATACAAAACTTACCTTCCCGGCAACGGTGCCAAAAACTTGACATGACTAAAAGATTGATGTCTTCTCCCAAGTGCAGGAGTGTCAAAGTAATAAATAACCCGGCAAGACCGGGGTAGAACCACAGGGAGGCTAATTGTACAAATTATAAATAACAATAATACAACAACAATAACAATTACAATAACAATAATAATAATAATAATAACAATAATAATAATAGTAATACTAATAATAATAATAAAAAAAAGGAGAAGAAGAAGGAGAAGATGAGAACTTTGAGAAGAAATATTAATGTAACGATTAAACAATGATAATAACAAATGTCAAGGTTAGAGATTCCACTAATAGTATGTCAAACAAGTATAATATAAACTCTTATTATTCAATTGGAAACCACACATAAAGGAGGTTCCAATCAGATTATAGATTGTTAACATGATTACATTAGTCATCTTATTCGATTAATGCTACAACTTGTAAATCTCGTCAAGCATTCATGATTATAACTTATGTTAACAACAAATCAAGTTCCTTTCATAGCTCAGGTGTCGGTTATACCATACAGTATGAACTACGAAAGTGCCAAGCATTTGTTATACCAAGTGTTATACAACATAAATCAAGATTAGTCATTTAACAAGCAAAGTATTAAAGAGTGAACAAGATAACAAATACAAAACATGTTAGTATCAAACATTAAAGTCCATATTAAGTTTACACCATACTTATTCTTACACCATTAGTGTAACCTTTTCACCTTGACATAATAAACTTAGCTAAACATAATAAAAGAAAGAAAAATAAATAAATAAAATAAGAACATAAATAAGATAAAAGTTAGCTAAGTAAAGGAAAGGAAATGAAAGACATAAACTTGATATTAATGAAAGCAAAGCATAAACATTACAAAAAATACAAAAAACGAAAGTAAGAGCATGATCTTGATCTGAACACCAAGATGCCTAAATGCATGGCAAATGCCTCCTTTTATAGGCCAAAATTGGGAACTATTGATTTGATGACTAATTGATGAGTCGGTGGTCAACTCTTGACTTGGTGACAATCCTTATCTTCTCTTGTCTGCCCAAAACGTCATTGATAACGTTAAAATTGGAGCCACTTGAAAACATGAAAGTTGTAGGCAATTGTCTCAGATTTCTTGTGTAAAAACTTCAGCTCATTTCAACGTCTAGAACTCCAGATATGGCCAAAATACTGAACAGTGCTCGGGCTGGAGGACAGATTCAGGCTTCTTTGTTGTTGCAATAATTTGGACTTGAAAATGACCTTTTTAGATCTTGGGCTCCATATTAAAGTTGTAGACCTATATCTTACCTTTCCATCCATATAAAGTAGACCTAAATCTGAGATCTATAGCTCCAGATATGACCCAATTACCGAATAGTGTTCCGGTATGGATTGCACCGACATCTCTTTTCTAATTTTGGTCATCTCTTTGCCCTTGCAATTTAAGTTCTTAAAGTCATCAATCAATCCTTTCATTTATGTGATAGGCCTGCATTTAAAATGAACATTTACCACAAATTAAAGGTATCTTATATTATTAGATATATTATTATAAAACATGCTTTAGTTAAGGAGTTATTGATACTTCAAGTGCAAAATGATGATATAAAACCATGATAAAAATACACTTTTAAGTACTAATCAGAATACCTAATAAGATTTACAAGTATTAATATTTTTTGAATAAAATAACTAATGTAATCATGTTAACAACTTATAGTCCGATTAGAACCTTCTTTGTGTGTAGTTTCTAATTAAGTAATAAAAAGAGTTCATACTATACTTGTTTGAAATACCATTAGTGGATCCTCTAACCTTGAAATTTGTTTTTATCATTGTTTGATCCTCACATTGATCTTTCATCTCAAATTTCTCATCAACTTCTTCTTTTTCTTTTTCTTTTTCTTCTTCTTCTTTATTATTACTACTACTGTTATTGTTGTTGTTGTATTATTATTATTGTTGTTGTTTATAATTTATACAATTAACTTTCCTGTGGTTTGACCCTAATCTTGCAGGGTTATTTATTATTTCGACACTTCTACACTTGGAAGAAGATATCAATCTTTTAACCGTGTCACTAAAAATAGCACATGATCAATAACCAGTTGAGCAAATACAAAGAGTCACAATAAAACATCACCTAAAATAACTAAATTTCCAATTGACAATCTATACAAACTTAAAAACTATACTAAAAAGGTTTTTTTCTTATCTTTTTTGCTAGTTAGGATCACCTCCTTATAAAGAAACAAAATATAAAAAATTAAAACCATAACAATCAAATAACAAAACAAGAATTAGAAACCAAAGATACACCCAAGAGACAAGATAAAGAAACATGAAAAACTTATACATGTTAATCTTCAAACAAGGCAGCAATAATTGCAACATAATAGTAATATAAAAAAAACCAAAAAACCATATATAAGATAAAACTAAGAATCAATGCAAGCAAAAAAAAATAAAATTAATATTTATTTTTTTATTGTTATTTTTTTATTTTGAAAAATTTTATAAATTTTTTTTTGTTTAATCTTTCAATATTAAATTGATTGTGAATCTAACTTTTTAATCAAGTTTGGATTTGGAATTTCATGAGTTACAGGTTTAGAGATTAACTCATGTTTAGAAGATTTGCTCAGCTTTGTTTTTTTCAAACTCATGTTTTCTCATTTTTATTCTTCAATATTTATTTAATTAGAAATTGAGTTCTATTAATTTTTCATTTATTTTTTATATGATTTTTCAATGATTTTAAAAATAATCTAAGTTATCTTAAATCTTTTGATTTTTTATTATTTTTTAAATTTAATTTTTATAAAAAAATATTCTATTTTTTAATTACATTAAATTAATTAATTAAATGTATGCATGAAGGTGATTACTTTATGATATTTTAAAAAAATAAAATAAAAAATATTTTATTGGGTAGACATTGTTTTATTGAAACAAATAATTGTCTCATTAAATAAAAATTTTATTTAAATAAAAAAATTTATTAAATTCAATTGAGTACAATATTTATATTTATTTTATATTTTTTAATTTATTTATATTTATTATTAATATTTTTTTATATTTATTAATACAAATGATTTTTTATTTATTTAATTAAATATAACTAAATTTTTTAATTTTCTATTAATTATTTTTTAATATTTATTTCTTTTACTGCAAACAAAACTACTCAACCTGTAACAGAGAGGGGTGAAATAGCTAGTAATGATTTTGGGTGCCAATTCAATGTTTTTAAAGCTGCATTTGTTTCCCGAAAGTAATTTTGAAAACTACTTTATAAATTTTTCTATATTTATTTGTTATTAAAAAATTTGTAAACGAAAAATATTTTTTGATTAACAAAAAACACTTTCCAATCAAAGAAAATTTTGGATTGATTTTTAAAAAAGTATTTTTCTTTTATTTTGGACGAAAAATACTTTTAAAAGTTATAAAAAATTTAGAAATGTCATATTGTTTACTGATTATATCAAATTTGACTCTCAAACTTTTGATTGCTATATATATATATATTGTTTTGAATATATTATTTTTCAATTTCATCTTTTAGAATTTAATTTTTATATTAAATTTAGATTTAATTTTTATAATTTTTATTTACTTTTTCCTTATTATTTTTTTAATTAAAATTTTTAATCCATCAAATTTGATTCTTATTCTTTTGATTGTTACTTATTTTATTTAAAATAATTTATGAAATGATAATTATTATTATTTTAATTTCATCTTTTAATTTTTTTATTTTTTAGATTTGATCTTTATTATTTTAATTATTATTTATTTTATTTGAGATAATTATAAAATTATATTTTTTTTAATTTTATTCTCATTTAACTTTTTAATTTATAAGATTTGCTCATTCTTATTTTAATAAACTTAAAAAATAAATTATTTTCAATTTTATTTTTCATGATATAACTAAATACTAAAAAATATTTTTTAATTTATTTTTTATTATACTAATAAATATTAAAAAATAATTTACTTTATTAGTTATTTTTTCAAAATTTATTTTTAAAGAAAAACTACTTTCCTCGACCATACAGGACGTAAATCCTATTCGTCTTCCAATGGCGCTTGCGTAATTTGGACTCTCCGTATCAGTTGCAAGACAATTTATTACATCACCCGCGTGAAAATTGACAGGAGCTCTCCTAACGGCCACACATGGCCTGCTTCACCTCTAACATTCTGCAGCAAACGCATGTACTCTCAATCGCTCTCTGTAAGTATCCATCGCCATCTCTTTATGCTTGCAAATTCCACTTTTTATCTCACATTCCTGGTTCCTCACCTCCTAAGCACGCACCGCTTCTTGTAGCTACAACATTTGCTAGTAACATACTACATGCAAAGTTATCTGCAACTGACCATGATAGTCCAACCAAAACCATTAATTTGAGAACCAGAAAGGAAAATAATTCATTGGGGTTTCCTTCTTCAAGAAGAATAGATAAAAGGGTAGAGAGAAAACATGTCAAAAACCTTACTAGTTCTGTAGTTGACGAGAAGACTGAGAAGCGGTTTTCAAAGAATAGAAATACAAGAAAGAATATGGGTTTTAGAGAAAGTACAGGAATGGGTTCTGAGAATTCTACTAAAGATGGGAAAAAGGGCATTAGATTTTTGGCAACTATGGACAGTCAACCAGTAAGTGGTGAAATGGAGAGTAGAACAAAAAACGGTAGTGATAATCAAGTTATTAAAGTGGACAAAATTGGAAAAGGGTCTAAACAAGACAAGGTTGATTCATCAGAACTCAAGTTGCGAGTTAGGTTGGATATGTGCTCGAAAAGAGGAGATGTGATAGCTGCAATTCAATTATATGATTTAGCTCAGAGAGAAGGAATCAAGATGGGGCAGTATCATTATGCTGTACTTTTGTATCTTTGTTCCTCTGCTGCTGTTGGTGGTGTTCAACCAGCTAAAAGCGGGAGTGAGAGTGGTAGGCGAGCCATCAATTCATTAGATGTGTCAAATGAAGTTTCGAGTGTAAAGTTTCAGGAGTTGAGTGAATTAAGAGATGAGGATGATAGAAAAGTTGGTGCTACTGAATTGCATATTCGAGTTTCCAACAATAGGAAGAAATTAGTCGATGCTGATAGAGAACCTGGAAGTATAGCTGAAATGGAGTTGAATCATGGCAGTGCGTTTGGTAATTTAAATGGCAAGGAAAGTTTGGTCCAGTTTTTCAATGAGTGTAACAAGCTAGACTTCCAACACTTGGATGGACGGCCTTCACATGGAAAAGATAAAGATGTCCATGTGCATGGCAATCATGAAATTCAGTTCAGCGAAGATGTCAAAAAGTATGCACTTCAAAGGGGCTTTGAGATCTTTGAGAAAATGTGCAAGGAAAAGGTCCCAATAAATGAAGCAACCTTGACAGCTGTGGCAAGAATGGCGATGTCAATTGGTAATGGTGATCTGGCCTTTGATATGGTGAAACAGATGGACGCAATGGGGATAAATCCTAAATTGCGGTCCTATGGACCTGCTCTATCTGTGTTTTGCAGTAGTGGAGACATAGACAAAGCATTTTATGTAGAGAAGCACATGTTGGAGCATGGTGTTTATCCAGAGGAGCCTGAATTGAAGGCACTCTTAAGAGTAAGTGTAGAAGGTGGTAAAGGTGACAAGGTTTATTATTTGCTGCATAAACTACGAAGAATTGTAAGGAGGGTCTCACCCTCTACTGCAGGCATAATTGTTAGATGGTTTAGCAGCAAGGCAGCTTCAAGAGTGGGAAAAACAAAATGGGACGTTAAAGAAGCAATTGAAAATGGAGGTGGAGGTTGGCATGGGCAAGGTTGGGTGGGTAAGGGGAAGTGGACTGTTTCTTGTACATCTGTTGGACTGGATGGAATTTGCAAGTACTGTGGACAGAAATTGACCACAATTGACCTTGATGCTGTTGAAACAGAGAAATTTGCCGAATCAGTTGCTTCTATTGCAATAAAACGTGACAGAGATTCAAGCTTTCAAAGATTTCAAGTATGTTAAACCCCTTAGTGTTGCTTATAACATTGTTATGGCAAGATGAATGGGATAATTAAGGAGTGCTTTCATTTGTAATCATTGTTGCTTTTTGCAGAAATGGCTTGATTACTATGGACCTTTTGAAGCAGTGATAGACGGAGCAAATGCTGGTATTTACAACCAGGGAAGGTTCATGCCATCGAAGGTAGATGGACAAGACTAGCAAGGAATTCAACAATCCATTTATTCTGTTCACTTTATTGATTGGTTTAGTGGCTGGCTGCAGATCAATGCTGTTGTTAATGGTATACGTCAGAAGCTTCCTTCAAAAAAATGGCCGCTCATTGTTCTGCATAACAAGCGAATCACTGGACGCAAGATGGATGAACCGGTAAATAAAGCTTTCATTGAAAAGTGGAAAAATGCTGATGCACTTTATGCAACACCCACTGGTTCAAATGATGATTGGTGAGGGTTTTATGTACAGGAATAGTCAAATAATTTTACCATACACGTTATCTTCTGTTAAAAATTTCTTCAAATATGCAAACAGCATATGAAGTACTGGAGGTAAATAACCTGTGATTCAGGTACTGGTTGTATGCAGCTATAAAGTTCAAATGTTTAATCGTGACCAATGACGAGATGAGAGACCATACATTTCATCTTCTAGGAAACGACTTCTTCCCTAGATGGAAAGAAAGGCATCAAGTAAGTAGAGTTCCTCAAAAGTTCACCACTGTTAACTGTGATTGTGATTGCTTCCACAATCTATCTTTCTGGTTCAAATGTTGTTTTTGCAAGTATTAAGGACTCGATATCGCATGTTGTGATTTGCCACTGGTGATGCTCTGTTTTCTTATATCATAACATTGCAACTTTTCTTCCTAAGGTGCATTTCAGATTTACTGATGCTGGTCCAGATTTTGACATGCCTCCGCCTTGTTCTGTTGTAATTCAGGTGAGAACTACTGAGCTCTTTGCCACATATTTTCCGATCTATATGAATATGAAGAATATAAGAACAAAAGCTAGTGTCTATTTATGCTATCTTCTAATGTAAGACAAATATACTGAAAGTTGGTGAGTTAAATGTCTTGCGTTTTCTTGAAACGCATGTAGATAGGGGAAGCAATAAATATAAAATGTTTTTAGAGTTTGAAAGATCTGTTAGACAGATCTAGAGTTATTTAGAATTTATGTAAATATTATCTAGAGATCGGATTTTTTTCTTTGAATTTTACTTTAAGGCTGAGTTGTTGCAATTCACAAGTTATCTAAGTATCCGATCTTTAACAGTAATCCATACGAACTATTAGTGAGAAATCCATAAATCATTTTAGGAGAGAAAGATTGTTGTTCTTTATAGTGCTAGCTCTTTTCTTTTATATTTTAGATGTTTACATCATGTACTTTTCTCATTCTTTTCTTCTTTATCCTTAGAAAATAAAAAATATAACATTCTATTTATAAAAGAAATCTAAAAACTTTATAAATGATAAAATATCAATTTGCCTCTTAAATAATATCACATATATTATTTTAGGTTAATTTTAGAAATTATTCAATCAAGAGCTTACTTGATTGTTTCTAGGTCTAGAATTGTAATCCTCTATATTAATTATATTTTAGTCTTTAATTTTTAAAATTTATTTACAATTAAGTTATGCTTGATTAATAATCTCATTTTAGTTTTTGACAAATGATTCTTATGTATGTGATTTATTAGGTTCTCTAGTAAGTAGATCCAAATATAAATTATAATTCTAAATAAAATAAGACTAAATAAATTAAATAATTTAATTTATTATCAATTCAATGATTAATTGATTTATATTTGAAGATCAAGTACACTATTTAGCAACATGTCATAATCCCTCAAATATTAAGAGAGTCATAAGTGATTTAACTTAACTTTTCAGTGATTATTTTCTCGGTGTATTTATTATCCCTTCATCTTAAATGTTTCAATTTATGTTTCAATTTAAACATTATAGCATAAATTATATCTGTTTTGTTACATCATTTTAGTTCTCAATATTATTGAAATTCTTTTCAAAACACATTCCTTATTGTCTAAGAATTTCACAATTAATATTATTTGAGAACAAATAAAATATTTTCTGCAATTCATCTAAAGTGATGAATTTTTTCTTAATTACTTAAATATTTTTATATAGTTTATATTATACTAAATATTTGCTCATTTGTTATCCTTGATTTGGACAATATGTGGTTAGAATCAAATCATAATATTTTTTATATAAGATAACATAATGATTTGAAGTCTTAGAATCATTTTGTACAATTATTACAAGAACTTTTCCATAAATATGAATAATATCTATATATGAAATTTTCTTGTCGGTTAGTTCAATGTACATGCCATCTAATAAAAAAAGAATATAATATGCACAACTCTAATTAATATTCAATTTTAATAGAATATTCTCCATAAACATTTAAAAACAATACTTTAATGTAATAAAAATATCGTAATTATAATTTTATAATCTCATTTGCAAAATATTTTTTGTCTCATAAATTTTATCTTCACTTTATATTTATTAATTAAACATTAGATTCATTAATTAAAGATAAATTATTATTAAAGATAATAAAAAAAATTTATTAATAATAAATATGTTTTATATAAATAACAACAATGCTACATATAACTAATATAACTAACTGAGGTATATTCACTAACAAAATAGACTGTCATGTGCGCTTGGTATAAAACATCTAACAGGAATCAGAAAAAGGTCACTGGCATATTCCAATTGAAACAGAATGTGAAGGCGAAGGCGAAGCAGAAAGAGAATGGTTATGCATTACACGGGCAAACTCGCGAACAACAAGACATTCTTTCACCATCACGCCTGGAGGTATGACAACTTCACAAGCCAATCATTTAATGGTTTCAAATCCAAATATTTCTGTTGATGAAATGTTTTTTTTTCATCTTTTGCCTTTGAGTTTTAGACACAAAATAATCATATTTAAGTGCTTAGCTGTTCTAAGGTTCATTTGATTAGAAAATATAGTTATGATAATGGAAAAAACCAGGTACATTTCTATTGGCTTTTCTCACTATGGAATGTCCACACACCACCAAGCATGCAGAGGAAACTTTTGGTTGAGTATTTGGTCAATTCTCCTCCACGTAGCTTTAATGAAAGAACGCCTGTGTTTAAGACCAAAAGAAAGGCACCTGTATTTGTGATGGACATCAGCAGCCATCAAGTCTCTGGTTTTGACAAGTAGGCTTAGAATTATACATAATGCACGCTGAGCATTTCTAACGTAGATGAAACAATATAAGAAAAATAGCAAGCACATAAATATAAGATTTTAAAAGAAAATCACATGGAAATTATAATTCGTAATTTTATTACTCTATAATTTTTTTCATGTGATCTTTTAAAATACAAGCTAAACAATTCAATTTATACTAGGAAATTTTTTTTAAATAAAACTAGAAAAAGAATCATAAATCAACTAAAAAAATATTACTAATCCAAAATCCCAAATAGTAGCATGTAGATTTTATTTGAAGGTCTTCGTGATTTCTTATTTTTTTATTGTTATAAAATTTTAACCCAATAAAAAATAAAATCAAATTAATATAAGACTATATATTTGGGAAAATTTCTTACATCATTCTCCCTCCAATTATAAGCATTTGATCTGGCCAAATTCTTGTTACATTTTCATTCATTTAACTTGTGTTTCCACTGCTCATTTGCCTGATCGCTAATTAAATATAAAGCTAGTGAAGTCTTGTACTTTTCCAAATAAAGAAGTTTTCACAAGTTTTATTATCTATGATTATTTTTTTTGTTTATTTTGCATCACTTTTCAAAGTCAAGTCAATGCATATTGAGGTATCATATTTATTAATAACATCCTCAGTTCCCATGTATTGAATAGGATCACAATCTGATGGACATGGTAAAAAGCAAGGAAGGTCCTCCATGCAGACCAGAGTTGCGATAAAGCCAGATCGCTTAAAACGTAACATCCCCGACAACATACGAAAGCCACCGCAAGACTACAAGAATCTCAAAAATATTCTTGCAGCGTCTGGGTTCCCAGATCATCGCACTGTTCTATCAGAAATTGAGACAGCAGAGGAACTTGGGGACACTGTTATTGACTTCCAGATATAAAGTTAATGGCTCTCTCATAGATCTTCAACAATTCAAATATTCTTCAATAATTTTGAAGCACGGATCATGTAGCTGGCCATACCACATTGCGGCGAAGCGCTCTTCTCCGGCGGGTTACCTGATCAAATTTTACCAATCAAAGTGCAGCCATTTATATTAATTGATTGGTTTATCGAGTCACTAATAAATTATTGAATGACCCTTTGGAATTGTCAAAGCTATTAATGCATTTGCTTGCAACAGTTTTTTTTTCCCCCGTAATATAGTTCTTTTCAAAATTGAAATTCTTCCGGGTGGACAATCTTAGGTAGACAGGCACATGCCTAATATGTTAGTTAGGTTCTCGGAATCGCTATAGCTAGGTTAATGCATGTGTTACGCTACAGGTATTAGTAAAAAAAAAAAAACAATTGAACATGAAAAAGACTATTTGAGCTCAATAAAACTTTCAGTATTCTCATTAAACTTTAACAAGTTAAATTTAAAACTATTGACACAAGTTATTGCGTGGCCTATATTTTAAATTAAGTTATGTAAAAGTTGTTTTTGAAGTGATTCAATAGATTTACTGAGATTAGAAATAATAAAAATAACAAAAATAATTAGTAAAAATATAATTTAATTTTTCTAAAAAAAATCAAGATGATATATTAAAGACCCTTAACATGTAAAATTCACAATCAGGGTTATGGATCCTATTAGGCTTATTAATTTTTTAAAAATATATTTTTGAGTTAATTATATGATATAAAAAATAGACACTTGTAAAATTAGATATCAATTAAATATTATAACCTTTATTTAATACTACAATAACCTCATAAAAAGTAAATCAAAATAAATCATGAAGATAAATTAAAAATCAATTAAATACTAAATGATAAAATCTGAAGAAAAAAATTCATAAAAATAACATAACTTAATTTTGACCTCCTAGTTTCGATCATATATATATAATTTTCAATTCGACAAAATTCTAGTAATTTTTAACTATTTTTCTATCATTTTTATATTAATGAATTTAAAAAACAATTGTGAGATAAACAATAATAAGCAAGGAGAGAGGGACCATAATGAACACAAGTTTTGACCACTACTCCAAGCAACGGGTGGTTTGATTTTAAAAAATAATTTAAAATAACATTTTTTTATAAAAAATATTGAGATGTTAATATAAAACATATGTAAAATGAATATGCAAACATACACATAACAAAAGAGATTCAATAACCAAATACTAGAAATACAATAATATCATTTAATGCATTTCAATATAAACTTATTAACACAATTTTAAGTAGTCATAGTACATAAAACAAGTACCTAACAAAATTATAAATAGTGAAACGACACGATCAGTACTAACCCATTTCATGACATAGACAAGCAACACACACACACACACACACACATATATATATATATATAAGCGTTATTAGTCATCAAGAAGACTTATACTCATGATTTTTCATAAGGAAAATGAATCATTATATTTATTACCACTTTTAACACTTTTAATCAAAACATACAACTCAATTTCAATAATACCTCAACTCATATAACAATACTCGTGCTCATCATTGAAAGTAAAATAACATTGTAAAATTAACAATATGTATGTGGTCTCCAGAAAAGAGAACAATATGTTTATCCAAAATTCTTGTAAATGATATATTAAAGACCCTTAACATGTAAAATTCACAATCAGGGTTATGGATCCTATTAGGCTTATTAATTTTTTAAAAATATATTTTTGAGTTAATTATATGATATAAAAAATAGACACTTGTAAAATTAGATATCAATCAAATATTATAACCTTTATTTAATACTACAATAACCTCATAAAAAGTAAATCAAAATAAATCATGAAGATAAATTAAAAATCAATTAAATACTAAATGATAAAATCTGAAGAAAAAAATTCATAAAAATAACATAACTTAATTTTGACCTCCTAGTTTCGATCATATATATATAATTTTCAATTCGACAAAATTCTAGTAATTTTTAACTATTTTTCTATCATTTTTATATTAATGAATTTAAAAAACAATTGTGAGATAAACAATAATCAAGCAAGGAGAGAGGGACCATAATGAACACAAGTTTTGACCACTACTCCAAGCAACGGGTGGTTTGATTTTAAAAAATAATTTAAAATAACATTTTTTTATAAAAAATATTGAGATGTTAATATAAAACATATGTAAAATGAATATGCAAACATACACATAACAAAAGAGATTCAATAACCAAATACTAGAAATACAATAATATCATTTAATGCATTTCAATATAAACTTATTAACACAATTTTAAGTAGTCATAGTACATAAAACAAGTACCTAACAAAATTATAAATAGTGAAACGACACGATCAGTACTAACCCATTTCATGACATAGACAAGCAACACAC
>NW_011499979.1:33882-54856 GCF_000495115.2 Populus euphratica
TAGTAGTAGTAGTAGTAGTAGTAGTAGTAGTAGTAGTAGTAGTAGTAGTAGTAGTAGTAGTAGTAGTAGTAGTAGTAGTAGTAGTAGTAGTAGTAGTAGTAGTAGTAGTAGTAGTAGTAGTAGTAATAATAATAATAATAAAGAAAAAGAAGGAGAAGGAGAAGAAGAAGATGAGAACTTTGAGATGGAATATTAATGTAACGATTAAACAATGATAATAACAAATGTCAAGGTTAGAGGTTCCACTAATGGTATATCAAACAAGTATAGTATAAACTCTTATTATTGAATTGGAAACCACACACAAAGGAGGTTCCAATCAGATTATATATTGTTAACATGATTACATTAGTTATCTTATTCAATTAATGCTAATACTTGTAAATTTCGTCAAGCATTCATGATTATAACTTATGTTAACAACAAATCAAGTTTCTTTCATAGCTCAGGTGTCGGTTATACCATACATTATGGGCTATGAAAGTGCCAAGCATTTGTTGTACCAAGTGTTATACAACATAAATCAAGATTAGTCATTTAACAAGCAAAGTATTAAAGAGTGAACAAGATAACAATTATAAAACATGTTAGTATCAAACATTAAAGTCCATATTAAGTTTACATTATACTTATTCTTACACCATTAGTGTAACCTTTTCACCTTGACATAATAAACTTAGCTAGACATAATAAAAGAAAGAAAAATAAATAAACAAAAGAAGAACATAAATAAGATAAAAGTTAGCTAAGTAAATGAAAGGAAATGAAAGGCATAAACTTGATATTAATGAAAGCAAAGCATAAACATTACAAAAAATACAAAGAGAGAAAGGAAGAGCATGATCTTGATCTGGACACCTAGATACCTAAATGCATGGCAAATGCCTTCTTTTATAGGCCAAAATTGGGAACTATTGATTTGATGACTAATTGATGAGTGGGTGACCAACTCTTGACTTGGTGACAATCTTTATCTTCTCTTGTTTTCCCATAACGTCATTGATAACGTCAAAATTGGAGCCACTTAAAAACATGAAAGTTGTAGGCAATTGTCTCAGATTTCTTGTATAAAAACTTCAGCTCATTTGGACTTCTAGAACTTTAGATATAGCCAACATATTGAACAGTGCTCGGGCTGGAGGATAGATTCGGGCTTCTTTGTTGTTGCTATAATTTGGACTTGAAAATGGCCTTTTTAGATCTTAGGCTCCATATGAAAGTTGTAGGCCTATGTCTTACCTTTCCATCCATATAAAGTAGACCTAAATCTGAGATCTATAGCTCCAAATATGACCCAATTACCGAACAGTGTTCCGATTTGGATTGCACCAACATCTCTTTTCTAATTTTGGTTATCTTTTTGCCCTTGCAATTTAAGTTCTTAAAGTCATCAATCAATCCTTTCATTTATGTGATAGGCCTGCATTTGAAATGAACATTTACCACAAATTAAAGGTATCTTATATTATTAGATATATTATTATAAAACATGTTTTAGTTAAGGAGTTATTGATACTTCAAGTGCAAAATGATGATATAAAACCATGATAAAAATGCACTTTTAAGTACTAATCAATGAGCTTTCGACTAATGACTCCCAGACCAATTGGACTTAGGGCATTAGTTATTAAGACACCCCTTCGAGTTTAATAACTCGGGTTGCAGATACTGATACATAGATAGTGCAATGTTTGATTCCCTTAAGCTTTTCTCCTCAACCCATGTAACAAGCGTTAGGTCAATAGCTCCCAAGTCACTTGACTTTAGGTTATTAGGTGTTAAAACCTCTTCAAGCTTAATTACTTAGGTTAGGGAGGCTACAAAACCAAACTTATCTACATTTTTATTTTTTTAATTACATTTATTATTTATTTATTTATTTATTTACAAATTATATACTATCACTTTCCTTTGGTTGTTACCTTTAATAAAAGAATATAAATAATCTAATAATCTAATATGTAACCCACAATCATATGTTAAAGAGTATATGTGAAAATAAAGGCTTAAAAATATTTGTTAAATGAATATATGAGCAGAAGTGATTGATACTAATGTGAGAGTTTGTAAACTTGAATATTTCAAGAAGTATTATAATAGACCTTGTTAAGAATGTTTACTATAATACATCTCAAGAGTCACTTTAACAAAAGAAATCCTTGACTCTGCTATCTTAGTAACAATAGTTTTGTAAATAGAAAACACAGCTAGTATAGTAAAACTTAATTATGAGTTAATTATATCAAGATAAAAAGGTTTCACTAATGGTGTTAGGATAAGATAATATAAACTCAATATGGACTTCAATGCTTATATCCTAAACAACTTGCTATTAACATGTCTTATCATTTTTATCTTATTAATTCTTAATACCTTACTTGTTAAATGGTTAATCTAGATTTGTGTTGTATAACACTTTGTACATCAAATACTTTATCCTTCATAGTCTTCGGCCGACATCGTTATTATGAGAGGAACTTGATTTGTTGTCAATATAAGTTAGCATCATGAATGCTTGATAAAATTTATAAGTATGGTGTTATGTAAATAAGATGATTAATATGATCATGTTAATAATTAATAAAGAGTTTATACTTTATTTATCTCTAATATTATTAGTGCATCCTCTAACCTTGAGATTTGTTTTTATCATTGTATAATCTTCACATTAATCTTACATCTCAAAGTCCTCTATAACTTATCTTCACCACCATCACCATCATCATTGTTGTTGTTGTTCTTATTATTATTATTATTATTATTATATAGTTAACTTCCATGTAATTCGACCCCGGTCTTGCCGGGTTATTTATTACTTTGACACTCCTGCACTTGAGATAAGGCATCAACTTTTTGATCGTGTTATATATCATAACATAGAATTTTTGAATTTCTTAAATTAAAATTGTATTAATTCTAAAAAGATAAGGTGTTAAGCATCCACCTCTATCCTGTGCATGTGTTGTTTCTCCCTGCTATTATCTGATCCCTTCAACCTCTCTTGTACTACCAAGGATACATTTATCATTAACAATATGACCAACATTAACATTGTATTTCAATTCTCATTCAATCATCATTTTTATTCAAACCATTAGCAAGGAAAATACTTAAAATTCCTTACACATACACATTGTCCATGTTCATAATTATTCTTATCAATCTAAATGTTAGAACCCTCAATCAATAACAAATTTCAAGTAGAGAAGAGATTGATTAGTCCTAGCTAATTTAGTCCACCTAACCTAAAACATTGTTTGGTGTTTTAATATTAACTAAAGTTTCAAAACTCTTTTCTTAGCGTGATTTATCTTTATGGAAAGAGAATACATAGGGCTATAACTTTCATGATCGACACAACACCTAATTTTGCTATCTATATGTCTAAACTCACTCATTACAGTAATATAAAAAATTTATTCAATACTATGTCATTCTGGACCCTTACTCTAAGTTTTACTCATATATGGAGTTATATAACTCCAAATAAGTCAAGTGACCTTGTGCAAGGATTTATAATCAATACTATTTAAGAATAGATAAAACATTTTATCTCATTCACCTAAGGTAATGAATCATCTCTTTATTACTTAAATACCTTCATATAATTTGTGTTATACCCAACATCTTCTTATTTGTTATCCTTGATTAGGTTTGTGTTATACCAAACATCTTCTTATTTGTTATCTTTGATCAAGACAAAATATAGCAGGATCAAAACATAACACTTTTTATATAAGATAACTTAGAAATCTCAAGTCTAAGAATCACTAACACAATCATTACATGAGCCTTTTCATAGACACATGTAATCTCTCTATATGGAATTCTCATGCAAATCAGTTCAGTATACATATCATTCGATAAGCACCTACATATTAGTTTTAGGTATCTGTCATACCTTAACTCATGAGAACAACTACTTACTAAAAGAAAAAATATAATATGTATGAGTCTTAACAATTCTAATTAATGTCCAGTCTTAATAAAGTATTGAGTAAGAACATTAGAAACAATGTTTTAATGCAATAAAAATCATATAATTATAACAACTTTATAATTTTCTTTACAAAGCATTATTGTCTCAAATGACTTTATTTTTATTCTAATTTCATTAATTAAATATTAGATTCATTAATCAAATATTTGATGAATATTAAAGATTAATAAGCTCTTATTAATAAATTAAACATTTTTACATAAACAAAGCCAATGACATGTGTAGTGAATCGATTAGCTACAAAGTCAATACCCTAACAAGTTAAATTTCAACTCTCCTAAACAAACATGTGTAAAAGATTTTTTAGCCTCTTAGATGAAAATAATACAGAAGAAAAATCAAACTATATTATTTGAGCTAAAAATCCAATACTTATAAAAATATCTAACAATTACAACTATTCTTGACAAAAAAAACACAATAATTATTGCTAATGAGGATATGGTAGGGTTACAGCTCCCCAAAGCACTTCTAAATAATAATAGTAGGAGAAAACAGTCACTCTTTAACTCAAAAACAAATAATTAAGAAATAAATACATTAATTAATTTGTCATTTGAATCATAGTAATAAGACTCAACACGATAGTAAACCTAACCCAAGACTTCTATCATGGATTAGATGGGTTGATTTACTATTCAATCCAAAGTGTGTGTGTGTATTTCAAATTCGATGCTAGATTGACAAATCACCAGTTCATTAATCAGGTATGGATATGATATAAAACCATAATTTAAATTTAATTAATTAATGATATAGGGACAAAATTTCTTGAACTCTCCATGTGATTCTCCATCAACCAATTATTTTTAGCTCAACCAATTATCTTTAGCTCAAATGAGTATCTAATTGCTTATTTTTTAAAAAAAAGTTAAATTTAAAGAATAAGAATCAAAGTGAAAAATACATAGAAAATAGGTGGCCAACTTCGCATTTTATTTAAATTTAAAGATAAAGAACCAAAGTGAAAAGTATATAGAAAATAGGTGGCCAACTTCGCATTTTATTTAAATTTAAAGATAAAGAACCAAAGTGAAAAGTATATAGAAAATAGGTGGCCAACTTCGCATTTTATTTAAATTTAAAGATAAAGAACCAAAGTGAAAAGTATATAGAAAATAGGTGGCCAACTTCGCATTTTATTTGAAAAAGTTTAATTTGGTCTCCCATCTTTTTTAAGTTAATAGATAATTGGTCTATTTAGTTGTCAAAAATTTAATTTTGGTGCTAAAATTTATTTCTGTTATTTTTAGTTTATTTCTTTTTATGAGAGGTGAAAAAGACTCGTAGGATTCTGATATATAGAGAGAAAGTCATCATCGAAGTCCATTCCGACCATAAAAGTAATCGATTGTGGTGTCAATAAATTCTATTTATTGAGAGGAGTTTCACCTAAATGTTTTTTTCTTCTCTTGCTAGATGAGATAAATCTAACCAAAAGAAGATTTTTGGGTTCTAGTTAATTTTAGGTTTTCAAGTTGTTGTTTCAAGTTGTTTTAGATCATGATTAAATTTATCAAGATGTTTAAAATATTTTGGGTGAAAATGGATAGAAACGAGTTTTTTAACCAAAAAAATGAAAGCCTCGCTTTTTTGGTGACCTGGAGTGGCTTGATTCATCAAACAACTAATGATCACCATGATTTTATTTTTTAAAAAATGAGATGAACGGTATGTCATTTGTTCCTTAAAAAAATAGAAAAAAATAAAGTTAGGTCCAAGCACATAGGCTAAGTTGGAAGGCCCACGTGCCTAGGCTTTTTTGTTATTTATTTTTATTTTGTTATTTTATATTTGGGTAAAAAAATTAATAAAAATTCATTGAATCTAGTTGAGTTTATAAGTTGAGTTGTATGTTTGACGAGTTAATTTACAACATCCATGCTATTATTATTTTTTATTTGTTTAAAGCAATTTTTACCTGTTAGTTTTTTTTTTAAATACAATTTCACTTATTGTTATCAATAATATAAATTTTTTATTTAACTAAAAACTTAAAAAATATAATTTTACTATTTGCTATTAATGATCTATTTTTGATATATTAGTTCCAAACATTTATCAAGATTTTTTTAAAAAACTATTTTATAAAAAAAATCTCATACACTTTATTGTTATATAATTAAATGAAAAATAATTTTTAATATAAAAAATTTATTGAATTTGATTATATGGATGATTTGCATGGTGAGTATGATTAATTGATTTAAGTTCATTTAATTTTTTTAATTGAGTGGTGTTTTTTATCAATTTTATTTTTAAATATTAAATTAATTAAAAATTAAATTTTTTAATTTGTTTTTTTCAAGATTATTTTTTCATATTTCACAATTTAATCCATCTTAATTCAAGGAGATCCAACATATTTTCAATATTGATTAATATGCCATTTATTTTAAATTCAAGGTTAGAATATTTTTTTTTAATGTATTAATAATATTTAAATATATTTTTTCTGGTATTTAAAATCTTTTTTGCTCTGTTTCTTGATGGAACACGGTTAAATAGTTAGAATATTTCTATTTCTAGATTTTGTAGAAAAATTAATTAATTATTTTTTTAAGAACAAAACAAAGTAAAAATGCAAACGCTTCACTCCCCTGCCTTTGATAGATAGATAGATTGATTGATTTTGAATTCAGAAGAAACTCTTTCTAAAATAAATCCAAACCTTATTAGAGTAGAGTAGAATCTAGATACATACTACTCCATCCATAAACCGGTGTCGTTTTCGATTACAAGTGATGGGAGATGAGAAATCGGCGATCGTGATGGCGAGTAGAGATCGAGAGCTTCTCATACCGGTCGCTGACTCCCCCGATGTTGAAGTCGCTTCCAAACCCTCTTCTTCTTCTTCCTCATCATCGCATCACTCAGGACGCGAGGTTTAATTAAATTCCTCTCCATCTCGCCTTTTTAGGGCTTTTTTTTTTAAAAAAAAAATTCTGTTTTGTATGTTTTGTGGAGTTAATTGTTATTATCAGTATTATTGTTCTTCTTGTAATTGAAACTCCAAGTCTGCTAAATATAAGTTTAGTTTGAGCTTAATAATAATTCACTCGATTGCTGATTTTTTTAATTTGATTTTTGAGGAAATAAGTTATCAATTGTTTTTCAGTTTTGGGCTCTGAATTTGATTCAAAAGTTTAGGATATATATATATAACACAGCTTTAATGGTTAATTCAAAGAGTTACAGTTAATTGAGAAAATTATAATTATGGATTTAATTATGACATTGCGAAATACTAAATTAAGGTTATCAGTGAAAATTTTTGCATATTTGAGGATTACGTCATGTGCTGACTGTTGGCAAATTGCTGCTGCTGCTTCTTCTTCTTTTTTCCTTACAAAAATAAAATAAAATAAAAATTAATCTGACATTTTCTGTCTTTTGTTTGTGTAGACGTTTTACAAAGTTGTTAGGAGCTGGGCTTCAAAAAAATTCATGACAGGATGGTGCACTACTCTCTCTTTCATCTCCTTTATTCCCTTGATTTCATGAATAAATGCTGCATCTTTTCACAATCTTAGACAAACAGACATACAAAAAAATAAAAATACTAGGGAATAATTTGGCAGTTTGTACATGTATTGACATTGTTTTGTGAAAATTACAAGAACAAGATAATGCCATGCTCTTGACTGCACCCTTAGCAAGATTTTTATCTGTTTGAATGCGTTTTTCTTGTCTGATCTCTGGTGGCATTACACTATGAATTTTGCAACTATCGCAGATTTGTCATATCAATGAGATCGCCTAGGATGTCTCTTTGTTATATTATTTTCTGATTATTGGGGGAGTTTTGAAACACATTATGATGCAACTAAAATTTGTGCTGATTTGCTTTTAAAATTTTATTTTGACATCAATTCATCTTGTTTCTTGGGCAGTGGCAAATACTTGAGATTTCACTTACCATTAAAGATTGTGTGAAAGTAGAAATTTTTCAAGGTAGTCCTTGTTTTGCTTGGTACACGAGGAATTTTCTTTTTACCATGTAAATTGATTGGGTGTGTGTTACTTGCGCTGCTGCTTCTGTCGGTTGTGATGGAAACCAATGACCCCTTTCATGTGAATGGACATAGTCTTTTCCTGCCAGCTGAACACTGGAACAGATACCATGGACTGTAGCTGTACTTGGTGAACCTAGAACTTCATTTATTCAGAATACTATAACATATAAGATTTCATGTGTGACGTGTCTTTCTTTTGGATTAGAAATTCATTTATTCAGAATACTATATAACATATAAGATTTCATGGCTGTTTCGTGTCTTTCTTTTGGTATGCTTTTAATAATTCATCCAAATATGAAGATATGAATTTGATGATTGAATTTGTTTATTCTTTTGCATATTGTGCTCAATCTATTACAGATTTTGCTCACACTTGGCTGTTTTGCAGTGTCATACTGTTTCCTATTGCAATCACTTTCTACATAACATGGTGGTTTGTTCACTTTGTTGATGGATTCTTCTCTCCAATCTATGCCCATCTTGGAATTGATATCTTTGGTAAGAATGTTTAAATTTAGCATCATAAGCCTTTTCCTGTCCAAGGATAAATGCATATTATCAAACAATTCATATTCTTTCTGATCATTTAGCTTGCTTTTTTTGGGGTTTTTGTTAGGTCTTGGATTTATAACCTCCATAACATTCATTTTCTTGGTTGGGGTATTCATGTCATCTTGGTTGGGAGCTTCTGTCCTGAGCCTTGGGGAGTGGTTTATCAAACGGATGCCATTTGTTCGTCATATTTATAATGCCTCCAAGCAAATTAGTGCTGCCATATCACCAGGTCTGCGCTCAGCTTCCTCATGTTTTCATTGGATGGGTTTAAGCAACTGCCATTCACATATCATGCTTGTTATGTGTTCTAGACCAAAATACTCAAGCTTTCAAGGAAGTGGCCATTATAAGGCATCCACGTATTGGTGAATATGCTTTTGGGTTCATTACATCATCTGTCATCCTCCAGGTCTGCAAGTGGTTTTCTGCTGTACAATAATCATTATAGCATTGTGTGAATTGCATGTTTTTTTGTCTGTGGTTGGACCTATAAACTAGGAGTCTTGGATGCTGATTTTGGATGCAAAAATATACAATTTTGGTCACTATACTCCAATTCATGAATTAAGATATGGCGAAGGCAAACTCCTTGCATGGAGAGTAATAGATGACCCTAACTTTGCTGTGAAAGATTTGTGCATGCATGTCTTTGGTGCCAACTTTGGGATCTCAATTAATGCTACCTCAATTTTTGGGGGCTGTTCTACAACAATCCTAATTGATTACTAGATTCTGGAGATTATTGCAGTTTGGGATATTGAGGGTGTTAACCTTATTTAAAAACAGAGTTAATATTGGGATACTGATAACTTGATAAATGCTTATCATAGCATCAATTGCATTTACATTCAAATTCTTATGTTTTCTAAGTATTCATTGCAGAACTACTCTGGAGAAGAGGAGTTATGCTGTGTCTATGTTCCCACGAATCATCTGTACATTGGAGATATATTCCTAGTCAATACCAAGGATGTTATCAGACCCAATCTTTCAGTCCGAGAAGGAATTGGTAAGGACTCAGTTATTCTTACATTCATTTTATCAAATATCTCTTTTGAGCATCCCTGTGGGGGGTAACAGGGCATATTTCTTAAGCTGTTTTTATTCAGGATACTAGAAATGCAATATTGCTTGTTATTGCATACTAACATACATTTTAGGCTTAAGAGTTTATTTATTCTTAAGGTATTGGGTCCTTTGTGGAAGACGGGTTCTGACATGTATTTTAATTTTCCCTGCCCAAAAATGAGGGAAGCAAAAGGAGATCTCTTACCAATTCGTCTAATTTATTCTTTGATTGCAGAAATTGTGGTGTCTGGGGGGGTGTCAATGCCCCAGATCCTGTCAACACTTGATTCACGTGTTTCAGTGGATAGAAGTAGATCTGAAAGAAGCTGAGATTGAAGAAAATAGTTGTAGATGATCATTTTTTACTTATATTGGTTTCATATCGAGTCATCAGAATGACCACTCAATCAGATTTGTGCTGATAGCACTGGATTCGAGGTTAGATCTAAAAAACTATGGCTGTATCAGATTCTGGTGGCTTGTGTAACATTTGTTATTAAGAATGTAGATTCAGTATTTGCTTGGAATAGTCTGGTTTACAATGGCAGGTAGGCTCGTTGGTTTTGGGTTCTTTTTCCCCCACGTATTAGAATGGTCATTGGCTAAACTGTGCTGAATGTATTCTTCGTAGACTTGTCGGTTGCACTGGAACCGTGCGTGATTTAGGAAAAAAAAAAAAAAAAAAAAGAAGAAGCAAATCTGACCATATTTATTTCACTGCAAAAAATCTCAGCACAAATGCACAAGGCTTATCGATCCGAAAGCATCGATTAGCTGTACAAGTCATTGTGTTCAACGTTCTGATCTGCATGGTTTCAAGACATTAGTCTCAGAATGAAAAAGACAAGGGAGCTGGAGATGGGTGGAAGACACGTATCTATAAATAATGATTTATTTATTTTTTCTCATATCACCAATGAACATGTTAAATCATTTGCTTTGACCAGTTCAGCTAGTTGCAAACCGTTTAGCATTTCTCTAGAAAATATACCCACAACACGATAAAAAGAACCTTGCATGTTTGTGTTAAGAGTTTAAAAAATGAAATGTTACTCGAAGGGAAAAAACTAGCATGGTGGCCCAGGCCTCTGGGCCTTTCAACTCAGATTTATCTCCGCTCGTAGGCTGATTTTTTTTTTTTTTAATTAAGGGTTAGATGAACCTCTTATCTTTTTAAAAAAAAAAATACATACGCTATTATCTTTTTTTAAAAAAAAATACATACGCTATTCGTCACTTGCTACCTAGTTTTAGACGGTCCGGAGGTTGAAAAAATTTCAGACAGGTTTTTTTGCCAAAATAAAAAACTTAATTTTAATTTTTAACCTAAAATACCTCTAAACATCCTGCATTTTTTGTTTGATAAGATTATATGTGGCCTCAAATAATCTTAAAATCCACCAAATTTAAAAAAAAAAATATTCAAACTTAGATCTACCAACTCAAGAAAGTTTCTAAGCAAAAAAATATTTAGACTTAACTCCTCTCATGGAATAAAACTTATGATTAATCCTCTCATGGAATAAAACATATGATTAATCCTTTGATGATTAAAATTTCTTTCTCCTCTCTTAAACTATGGATTAAAATATAAAAAAAAATTATCAAAATTGAATTTATAAAAAGTTGAAGGACTTAAAGTGCATAATTTGAAAAGTATACTAAAGAAATTATTTTGGAAAGAATTACAAAATCACCATCAGCAATATCCACAACATAATTGTTATAGTGAAACATCATCTCTTTTTAGTCATTATGCTAGCTATTTGACCAACACTTCATCATGGGTGATAAATTTTATTTTTTAAAAAAATATGCAAACCTTTCAATGTGTTTTTTGACATAAAAATTCATAACCATAAATTAAAAACTTGATACACACATCTAATTAAATAAATTGAGAATTATTTGTGCCAATAAATGAAGAAAAAAACTCATATACTATAAAAATTAAAGATAAATATAGATCAAAAAATTTAATATTACAATAAGGGTCATGTACCCAATGATGTTTATTAACTTTATTTTTTGGAACTAGTGTTTTATTTAATCAAATGATAGTAAAAAAAGACACACTTAAGAAAATGATTGAATAAAATTAAAGAAAAGAAATCTAAGTATGGCTATACATAAGGAATGCCTTCTAATATCATAAAAAATACTTTGAAATTTCTCCATAAAATAAATAAAAATTCAATTGTATTATATTAAAAAAAAAAGATAATAAAAATTAGTTAAAATAAAATAAAATTAATAAAAACTTAACATTAAAAAATAAAATTAATAAAAAAATAACTAAAAAAATAAAACTTAGATACATCGACTTAGTCTAGGTGGCCAAATGCACCTGGCCTTTAAGCCGAGGCCTATATTCCTAGGTAATTTGTGATAGGTCACTTGTCTCTCTTTAAATTATAGCTATTATAGTGGTTGTGAAATTAAAGATAATGAGTTTTTTTATTTAAAAATCTATTTTAATATATTTTTTACCAAAAAATTAATCAAAATAATTTATACATCTTAGGAAATCTATTAATACCAATATCAATGTATTTTATAGTATAAATTGATCACAACCAAGATTCTCCTTCTTTATCCAACAACTTTTTTTCTTGTTTCTCAAACCAAGTAATTAAAAATTAAAAATTAAAAATATATATTTTCATACTAAAATTGAATATGTGAAAATAGTTTTTTTAATATATTATATAATAATTAAAATAATTACCATTCTACAACCTCACACGCTTAACACGTGTTTATTTTCTAGACTTATTACAACTTGAAACATTTTATAATCACTACTTTTTCTGCAATCAATGATCATAACACTTCATCCTCAAGTATACAAATTGAAAGCTTGGAACCAAAATTCCTTCCTAACCAATATCTATCTTTAAGGAAGCCAAACTGATTAACCCCATCACCACAGCATCAGTTTTCTGACACCGCTGCAAGATATGATGTAAAGATGGCAGCGTCATCCAACAAAGCCAGCATATACAATCGTCCTAATTACGAGATCTCGAGAGAGCCAACCAAAAAAGGGCAGCATGCCTTTTTACTTGACCAAGAAGCCTAGTCATAAAAAGGTAAGTTGTTTTTATTTTTCCTCATGTTCTTTATTTTAAAGCATTGCTTAATTAATGTATCGTTATCTAAGATGAGATTAATGGTTTATCTACGTAGGATTCAATTTGGTAAATAGAATATCAGTTAACAAACAACATCTTTAAACGCTTGTTTGAAATTATAATAGTAATTATAGTTTAAAGTAATTTTTATTTTAAAATATATTAAAATAATATTTATTAAAAATTATTTTTAATAATAGTATATCAAAATAATATAAAAACATAAAATTTTTTAATTTTTAATTTTTAAAATTATTGCATTGCTATAAAATAAAAAATAATTCAAATTAAAAAAAAAATTACAAGAAAGAAATAGAAATAAAGAGGAGAAAGATTGAGAATCGATTATATATTAAATATTATTGATAAAATTATTTTGATGATGACTCCATCAGTCATTCTATTAATATTAATATCCATCAGTCCATATTTATATCTGTAAAATTAAATTTACATGTTATTATATTATTTGATTATTTTAATTATAATTCTCTCATATATATTAATAATATATTTTTATTAATATTTATTAAAAAGATTAATAACAAAAGATTCCATAAATATCATCATAAAATATTAATAACAAAATTCTGTTGATATTTTTATTTATATTCGTTAAGTTTTTGAGACACCAGGTTATGGGGCGTGAGAGTGTTTTCAGTTTAGGGTTTCCTTATAAGTTTCTATTTATACCACTATCAATTTAACGGTATTTTTAATTTTTGGTTGAGGCGGTCTGGTTTCTAAACTAAACTGGACCGGATTTTTTGGTTTTCTTTGAAGCGGTCAGTTTGCTCAATTTCCTTCTTGATTCGGTTTTATCAATTAGTTTTTTTTTAAAAAAAAACTTTTTTGGTTTAATCATTTTTCAGTTTTTTTCTCTCCCTGTAAATCAAAAGTGGTCAAATCATTGTGAAAACGAACGTGGTAAGTGTTCCCACGTGTCGTGCCTATAACCTCTGCCACGTCAGCATTAAACTGCGAAAAAATAAAAAGGGAACAGCCAACACCTGGTCCCCGAACCACTTTGTCTCGTGGTTCTGTTCCGAAGCTAGGCATGTAACAGTAACGCTTCTTTTCTTCGGCCCTCATCACTCAAGCAGGGAAGGAAAGAAGTGTGGAATAACAAACTCTCTCTGCCCCACTGTCTTATTAAAAATTATTTCTGTTTCAGTTGGAATCCTTAATGAGTACAAATTAAACCAAAATCATTTCTCTGCCGTTTCTTCCTTCCTTCTTCTCTTCCAAACCTGAATCATTGATTCAAACCAACTTCCAAAAGAAAAATGTTGCACGCCATATCGGAATCGGACATGACAAGCATGGCACCATCGTCGCCACGATCTCCAAAACGCCACGTCTTGTACTACGTGCAGAGCCCATCACGTGACTCGCACGACGGCGATAAGTCCTCTTCAATGCAAACAACTCCTGCCTACGCCAGCCCCATGGAGTCCCCTTCCCACCTCTCTTATGGCCGCCACTCTCGGTCATCGTCCGCCAGTAGGGTTTCCGGGGGTGGTTATGGGTGGAAAGGGAGAAGCAAGAGTAAGGGGTGGCCTCAGTCAAAGTGTGATGATGTCATCGAAGAGGAAGGAGATTATGATCCTTATAGAAATGGGGTTTCAAGGAGGTGGCTCTGTCAGGTTTTGATTTGGGCTTTGGGTTTTGTTTCGGCTTTCTGTGTCTTTTGCCTCATCATTTGGGGTGCCAGCAGGCCTTTCAAACCCCAAATTGCTGTTAAGGTATGCACATGTTAGATTTCTCCTTTCTTTTGTTTCTTTATTATCTTTTTTCCTATTTCATCTTTTCTTTTGTTTTTTTTTCCTATTTCATCTTAAAGATGACCTTTTTTCGTTTATTTGCAGAGCTTGACTGTACATAATTTTTACTTTGGTGAAGGTTCGGACATGACAGGAGTCCCAACCAAGATGTTGACTGTGAGTTGTTCAGTGAAGATGAATGTGTACAACTCGGCTACCTTTTTCGGCATTCACGTCAGCTCCATTCCTGTCAATCTTATGTATTCAGAGCTGACAGTTGCAACTGGTGAGGTAAGGTTTTCTTGCTATGATCGTCAGCATTGGCTCTGCAAGTTGAGTTGATTACAGAACAATGATTTTTGCAACGAATAGGTGGAAACTACTTTGTAGCAATATGGTTATCAATTGCGTTCTAACTGGCCGGTTAGCGTTCTTATTTTGTTTTTTTTAAAAAAAAAAATTGAAATAGAATGTTTTGGAGCGATATATATATATATAAACTTAGCAAACATAATTTAAATTTAAATTTAAAAATAAATTAATTTAAAATTTCAAATAAAAGTTAAAATATAACCCGATAAATTGATGTGTTCAAAAATAATTTTAATAACTAATAAAAATATAATTTTACTCAAAACAATTCAAGATAATATATATATTTTTAATATAATATTAATATAACAATATATTGATTTGACCTGAATTAATCTGAATTAACCTTTTAAATCTACGATTTAGGTTATTAGATTATGATAATTATAAATAAAACAAATCAAAATAAATTATGAATCTTAATTCCTAATAAATCTATTTTTGAATGATGGAATTGAGAAAAAAATAAATATAAAAAAAACAATAAGATGACCTAAGTTTATTCGAATTAATTTGTAAAACTTGTAATCCAAGTCAATAATCTTAAGTAATTTTATAGAAAATAAACTGAAATAAATAAATAAAAATTAAATTCATAATCAACTAAATGTTGAAGATATTAAATAATTAAATTAAAAAAAAAATTAAAATTTTAAAAATATTTGAGTTAACTGGGTTAACCTGTTAAATATGTGATGTAGATCATGAAATTGAAATAATAAAAAAAATTATAATAAATCATAAAATCCAATATTCAATAAATGAAATGTGTTGAAGGATAAAAAAATTTAAAAAAAAATATTAAATGATTTTTTAAAATAAACACTGCACGGCTAGAATGAAATGACTAAAATGGATCAGAACATTCCAGTTGTTCTATTCTGACCAAAAATTTGATGGGATTTCTGGAATGATATAAGTTTCTGAATGAATGAGATAAAATTTATTCTGATTTGATTTAAAAAAAAAAACTGGTATGAGATATACAGATAAAAAAAAAAAACCGTATTGATAACATAGTATCATGTTTATGTTTGCAGTTGAAAAGATACTTTCAACCAAGAAAGAGCCACCGGACTGTGTCAGTGAATCTAAAAGGAACAAAGGTTCCGCTGTATGGCGCAGGGGCGGGCTTTGCAGCTTCAGAAGACAATGGGGGAGTTCCAATGACTCTAGTTTTTGAAGTCAGGTCAATAGGGAATGTTGTGGGAAAATTGGTGAAGCCGAGGCATAAAAGGCGAGTCGCTTGCTCTTTGGCAATTGATTCTCGTAGCAGCAAAGCCATCAAATTTAAGGAGGATTCGTGCACGTATCATTGAATGGCAAGGTGGTTGATTTATCTTTCCATATGGAAGAAGAATACCATCACTGCCGAATCAATATGGGGTGGTTCCAGCCTTTAGAATTTGATGCCGTTTTTTTCCTTAGGTACATGAAATCATGTCAACTATAAAATTGTATATGGAATAAGTCCATGCTCTGGCGCTTGACGTTTTTTGTTTTCTTGTTATGCTATGTCTAAGATGACTTGAGCTACACAGTCAGGCCTTGATATCCTGTGTGCGAGACTGAGGTACAGAGGAGAGACAATTACACATTAAGAAAATCACTAGATTTGCGTGTTCGAGGAATCATTAGGCACTCCTGAAACTGTACTCTTCACTTACAGAAAGTGGAGACGCGCCATGATAGCTAGGCTTGAAGCGTGATCCTACATGGCAATTGAAATTGAAACAACTCAAACAGTGCACTCAACATGCAACTTCTCATGGCGTTCTGGAATCTCAGCGCCCAGACGGTTTTTCGCTGAATTAAAAATACGCCATTGGACCCAATTTAAAAGCCACATGGGAATGTTCTGATAGACTGTAAGTTAACTTATTTGCATTCTTGCTCATGCTGGAACCAGATCACAATCATTTGCCATTTTTTTGAGTGTGCATGCGCACGCAAGTGTGGTGTGTCGGTTTATGTATGCGTGTGAGAGAGAGTTTGCTTCATAAAATACAATTCAATTCTGTAGATCAATACAGATATGGCCTACAATTACATCAAGGCCATTAGAAAGGGGCTAAAAAACTTTCCCCAGCAAGAACTGCCTCTATCAAGCGAAGAATGCTCTTACAGATCTTGTTAAAAAATGGTGACAAGATTAAAGGCAAAAAAGAAGAAGAAAAAAACAGAATAAAAAGATTGTGAATATCCAAAAATAAATAAACTCTTCCGATGGACTCAAAACTATATAGATGAAGAAGTGCTATCCTGCTTATCAACAGCACAGCCAGTCTCAAGAACTGTGCGGCCAATCCTATAAGGAGGCCAATAGCGGAAGATTGATCTTCCAATTATATTCTTTGCAGGAAGGGGACCCCTGAAAGAGTCATAATTCCAGACATTAACAATGTTATTTGAAAAGGGAAAAAAATAAATAAAAAGCTAGGCATGCTCTAGCGGTTGTAAGTTCAGGAGCCTACCATACGTGTGAGTCATAACTGTTATTACGATTGTCACCCATCACAAAAACAGAGTTCTCAGGCACATGCTGCGTTACAAAGCATAGAAATAAGTGATGGGTTATAACAAGGGGAAAATGGTACATTCCATGCAAACACGCTGCAAGGCAAGAAGTTCAGAATTTAACTTCTAAGTTGTAATTTCACTATGATGACAGTCAGGAGTTCTTAGTGAAACTGTAACTGTATACATGTTGGCCAACTACCAGCCACAAACCTCCTCCTATAACTTGGTTGGGATAAAAGAACATCCAAAAATCAAGAAATGAGATGCCAATGATAGCGTTGATACTTACAATAGGTGTCAACTCATACGAAGGAGGTTCAAGAATAAACTTTTCACTTCTCACAACTCCATTTACTATAAGCTTCCCCTCATGAACCTGCAATCAAACCATGGGCCATGTTTGAATGCAATAATCAAAATATTCCAAGAGAAAATTTGAAATGTGCATTTTGTAAGATAGACATGTTCATTCGGAAAGACAGGCATTTTGTAAGATAGACATGTTCAACAAGCATCATTTCCCTATGCTCTCACTGTTTTTTGAACTAGAAGGCACGTTAATCACATTACATCCAAATGTATTGAGACATAAGGTTCTATAATCCAGCAAAACATCATTATTTGGTGCACATCAGCCCCATCATTGTCATCATAAATAAAACAAAATTTGATTTTGCACCCTTCCCCCTCTCAAAATCTCAAAAATAAAATTCTAAAATGAGAGTGAAGTGTTTTATGAATAATAAAAACACAGAACTGATGATAAGATTACTTAGCAAAAGTGCCTTCTTTGGTAGCTGACCTCCACAGTATCACCTTCCTTTGCAACAATTCGTTTTATGAAGACATTATCATCCGTGTATCCAACTTCCTGGAGGACTGGTGGACTTTTGAAGATCACTATATCATTTACACATGGCTTTCTGAAATAGTATGAAACCTGACAATTTCATGTAGCATATCTTATGCATGATACTTCATAAGAAAATTAGTCATTTCAACATTTTCACATCGAGATTCAAGCAAAAACATGAAATTCCCGAACATGAAGAAAACTCATTCTGATTGTAGCACAAACAAAGGCAAAATAAGTTCCTACATGGTCTTCCAGGATTGACACTAACACACTTTACTCATTCATGCAACATCTTGTATAAACTTTGATAGCCTCCCAAAAATTTCAGTGCACTCCACAATAAGTTGGAATCTAAAGTTGTTCCCTAAACGCCCAATGGTCATAATCCCTCATTATTCAGAAAAAAACTTCCTCTTATGAGACATCAAGACAATAAACCTTTGCATCAACTTGCAATCTCCGTGACTGATATGTGCCTCTGTTCAGCATTAAATTTACTCCCAAAAAACCTCATTAACATCATTAAAGAAAAGAAAGAAAAGGAAAGGAAGCCATGTTACCTTCTCTGAAAAAACACGATCGCCAACATCAAATGTTGGATACATGGACAGAGAAGGAATGAATCTTGGCTCTGCTACAAAAGAACGAAATGCAAGGGAAACAGCAACAGCAGCAAACACAGTCTTCGCATCATCAGTAGTGAAATTTAACCACTCTGGCAAATTCCCATCTTTTTTCTTCATCTCCCCATCACCATCACCATCACCATCATCCCCACCTCCACCTCCACCTCCCCCGCCATCGCCACCAGAATCCACCACTGCTTTAGTCTCTTCATCAGAATCCTTCTTAACCCCATAACAAATTAATCTCTGAAATTGAACCGAAAGTTTTAATCTTCGTGAGGTTTTAAGTTTCAAGTTGGAGTTTTTGGGGAAAGAGAGGAAATGGGTATGCGTTGATTTTACAAGATAAGGGGTTTCGAAGAAAGATTTTGGGTAGAAATTAGGGTTTTTGGAGCATTGAAGTGAAAGGGGATTAGGGTTTATGAAGTGGGAGGAAGGCAAAGGGGATAGAATTTGCAGAGATATCATCATCTCTGCTCAAACTTCAGAATTAGGTCCCAGTTCGAAAATCAAAATTTTCATACTGTAGAGAGTTGGGATTCTCTTTAGATATATCATACTGATAAATTATACTTTAATAGTGGGTCTTGCTATTTTCCTATTGGCTGATGCTTTCATGTAGTTGCTAACAATACGTTTTTATAAAGATATTTTGGTATTAATATAATATATAAAAAATATAAAAAAATATTTTAAAAAATAAAAATCAATTTAATATTTTTTCATGAATATTAAAAAGATAATTTAAACCAAAAACCAAACAAACAAACTAGAAGTCAATAATAATAGTATATATAATAAAAAAAACACCATGAGTATGTTAAATTATGATTTGCAAGGTTAACCATGATTAAAAATTTATTATTTAAATTATTTATTATTTAATATTTTTTTTGGGATAGGTGAATAATTAGAGTTAATGATTATCCTTCCTATTATTGTTTTTAAAGTATTATTTTTAATATTATATTATAATTTATTTATTTATTGAAAAACTAATGCAGTTTCAAAAGTTTTTAGAAATTTGTGTTGTTATTAATATAATGGATTGTGATATTTTTAATAACTCAATCCATTTTTTTAAAAAAAAATATGCAAGATACATGTGAATTTATGAACCAAATATATAAAATAAAGTTCACAAACAAGGCTAAATATATCAATACATGAATCATAATTTTAGTTTTGGACTCAATTTTTTCTAGATGAATTCTATAGGTGCAATTATATATAAAGATGAACGGTTATAAACAATGTAGGTTTAAAAGGCCCTCAAATTATATCTAAAAAATAATGTTTTTATTGTTTTTATTTATTTTCTAGTTAGTTTTAAATTTAATTACTTTTTCTTCTTACCTTTAATTTAAAAGTATTCAACATTGTCTTTTTTTTTTTTAGTCACTAAAATGAATTTTCTCATTGAAGTGACTATCTTCGCTTTCTCTATCACTACTTATTAGTAAATGAATCCATAAATAAAAAAAAATAAAAATAATATGAAACAACAACTTTCAAGTTTAATTTGGACATAGAATTGATCTCAGTTGAAAGAGAGAAACTATAATTTTAAAAACCGAAAGTTTAAAGTTAAACTCTAAAGAGAAAATTCTTATTTGATAAAGTATGAATATCAAAACAACTTACATAAATAGTATATATAAATGTTTAAATAAGAAGTGAAACTAACCTAGATAATAGATTTTGAATTAAATAAAATTTGCAAATCTAATTAGGGAATGAATCAATAAACAACAAGGAAAATAAATAATAGTGTGAACAACAACATCCGAATCTTATTTAGGCTTGCAAACAATCTCAATTGTAAGAGAGAAACTAAGGTTTTGTGATTAGTATTTAAAAATGCATTTTTTATCAAGGTTTTATGTCATCATTTTGCACTTGAAGTATCAATAACTCCTTAACTAAAGCATGTTTTATAATAATATATCTAATAATATAAGATACCTATAATTTGTGGTAAATGTCTATTTTTAATGCAGGCCTATCACATAAATGAAAAAATTGATTGATGACTTTAAGAACTTAAATTGCAACGGCAAA
>NW_011499979.1:55869-65908 GCF_000495115.2 Populus euphratica
TTATTATTATTATTATTATTATTATTATTATTACTACTATTACTATTACTATTACTACTACTACTACTACTATTATTATTAGTATTATTATTGCTACTATTATTATTGTTACTATTGTCTATAATTTGTACAATTAACCTCTCTGTGGTTCGACACCGGTCTTGCCGGGTTATTTATTACTTCGACACTCCTGTATTTGGGAGAAAACATCAATCTTTTCATCGTGTCATTTGTAAAACCTAATATTATATGCAAGTCTTATGATTAGTTATTGAAAATTTAAGCAATCAAATCAAATTAGAATCGATTATATATGAATCTTATCATGATTATAAGAAGATAAGCAGAGCTAGATAAACTATTGATATTCCACAATCTGAATTATGGTAATACACATGGGTCTGTTGGAGGATATATAGTCAAACTAATTAGAGTAATTCGTGATGATAACAATACACATGATCACATTAGTTAGGGGTAATTTAATTTAAAAAACCCTTGGCAATAACAATAATTAAATGATGACATGAAGAATTCCATCACAAGCCATGAGTGATAAAAGAAATACCTTATGATGATATTAATGCACATGTGCTTTTCGATGAGTGCTGGAAGGATGAACATAATTAGATCAACTTAGAGCAATTTTGTTTAAAAAAATAAGGTGACGAACCTATTTAGAAGTTAAGAATAGAAAGGCATAACTATTTCATTAAGGAAAACAAAAGGTGGGAAAAGATGAACAAATACTACACATAGAGGCATCAACCAACTAGGAGAAACATTATGGCTATAAGATGGTTTGTTACTTTTCAAGAAATGGTTAGCTATGCAAAATTTCTTATAATGAACATAAAAGGGCAATGGTTGTTATATAAGGTTGAAGTTGTAATGAGACATGATTTATACAAGCAAACTTAAGCAGGTTAGTGGGTCAAGCGATCAAAAAATACTAAATTCAAACTAGTAAGTCCTACTACAAACAAGAAAGATAGATTGAAGAAAAGGAGGGCTTATATTTTCATATAGGTAGAAAAACATGAATTTCATCTAATCCAAAATGTTAGCATTGTGTAATGTTTTGCAACATTTTGTTTTTATTATAAAAATCTTGTATCGAGTCTAGTAAGACTCTAAAACATTTTAACCTAACAAGGTTTGTTGTAATTTTAAAGCCCAACAAGGATCAAATAGATTTCGAGTCCAACAAGAATTTTTTTTTCTTTTGCTTTTATAGCTTTTCAAATTTTTTCACAAATACTATCTTTTATTTACAAGCTTACAACATAAAACCCTTTTTTTTATAAAACTTTATTTCACAAGAATTGTAAAATAGAGGCAACTATAATAACTTAATTTTTACTCCCTTGATTTTTTCAAGAATTTTTAGAAAAAACATCTTCAAAATCATTTTAAAAAATATTTCAAAAATAAAAATCAATTTCAGGTTGAAATCAGGCAAGAATTTAATTTGCATTTGGTTAGGAAGTCATGTGGGTATGTAATTTTAATTTAAGAAAAATGGAATAAGTTGGTTGAAATCAATCATAATTGAAAATATTAGATGACCAATGACCAAAAAGAAAAAAAAGATGGCAAGGTTTGGAAGCTTAATTTAGTCAATTAAGAGATACCTAAAGACTTAAATGAAAGTGGAGGATTTAAATGAAAAATTGAAACTTAGGTCATGATTGCACAAATTGGAAAGCTAATAACCTAAATGAAAATGGAAGAAACTTGGAAGGTTGCAATTGATTTAATTAGGGATCTAGTTGAAGAGAATTTAAAAATATGGATCCAATTTTGATTGAAATTACATAATTTGAAAAGTTATGGACCATATTGCAATGCATAGTAAAACTTAAAGGTCTAATGCGGAATGCATGAGGACCAAATTGAAAGGATTTTTTAAAAAATAAGACCCGATTAGGGATTTAATTATAACTTTCATAAATCATGGATTACAATTGAAAGGAAGTTGTAATTGAAGGACTACTGTGGTCTTTCTAAAATGACACCATTTCACTAAATTAAAAAGAACCCAATTTAAATGCCAAGTGTTGTTCAAAAAACCTAAAAATTTATTTAACTCGAAGTTTTCATGATTTTATAATAAACTCCTTGCTTAACATGTATTCTCAACACATTTTAAATATTAATTGATTTGCATTTTAAATAAAAAAAATTATAACTTTTAAAAGCTTTTTATTTTTTAATACATAAAGATACACAATCGCAAACTAGAACATTCTTTATAATTTTCTAGACATATTTTCAAAATAATAAAAGTTTATGTATTTTATATAAAGATGTTTGTTGGCTCTCATAACAAGATGGTATTTCTCTCTCTCTTTTTTTTTTATATTAAACAATGTTATAATATTTTTTTAAGATATTTTAATATATTATTAGTTAAACAAAGTATGTGCATAGGGTTTGTCAAAAAAATATATTTACCTCAAGTGTTTAAAAAATATATTTGCCTCGGGTGTTTAAAAATTGCTTTAGCATCTTAATAATAATAATATATGGAATGTCAACAAAATCATAACTTTTTCAAAGAATTTTTTTTTTTTTTAAGGTCAGGATTTAACAATTTTGATAGCTCTCACATTTTGATTAGAAAGAGCATATAGAGATATGTAATATAGGCTAAGATGTGTATTTATAAAATAATAGTGATTAATAAGCTCAAAAAATGTTTAAAGAATTCAAAAGACTTAGAATAACTTCGAGATACTACTATTATGTTTTTAGTGAATTGTCCATCATACCACATAAGACTCCTGTTCTTGATGCACGCTGCTTCTTGATGCTTTAGCTTTCAATTGTCACCTTTTCCATAAACTTGCATCACCCTTGGTCGTAAGTTGATAGGGCGCCCTTTTCTTTTTGGCTCTCAACAAGTCCTTTGATTGCACTTTATTCTTTTTGTTTGCACTCTGATTTTATTTGTTTTGGATATTTTTGTTTTTCTTTTCATGTGCCCCTTAATGTCAAGACAAGTTTTTCTAGTTGCTAAGAAAAGTATAGTTTTTTTATTATTAAATGATCAATCACTTTATGAATTATTTATGTATTAGCATATAAGATTTTAAAAATAATTTTGCTCATTAGTGATATTAAATAAAAATGACATCTTTTTTATCATAGGAATTTTACATAATTTTATTTTTTTTAATTTTTTTTTATATATAGTCTTGTCAAAGTAAAAATAATCAATTTATAATTTTATATCTATCTAAAACACGCTTCTTGATCATAATAGGTTATTACTTAAAAACCAATGTTTTTTAATAAAAAAATATTTTCATCAAAATAAAAATAAATGCATAAATAAAAAAATTAGATTTTTTACTATATATATATATATATATATTCTCTTCAGTTCAAATTCTTATAATTTTTCTGAATAATTTTTTATTGTTGTTGCTTTTTATTCAATGTTGACAAACAAAAAACTGTTATTGCAAGGAAAAAAAAATACATGAATCAAATAAGATAATTTTTATAAAAAAATAAGTTTTCTATATAATTTTACTATTATATTTATTGAAATTATTTATTTTTATTATTGTATAATTAAATAAAAAATAGAATTCAAAAGGTTCCCACTATGCTCGCCGCGTCTACAATAAATTAGGATTCCTCTTTGATGATGAAACGACAGAAGCAAAACTCAAATTTGGCCTCTTGGACAGGCGCAAACCAAATGTATCAGCACTATCATCCTTGATCCCAAGGACCTCATCATGCTCTTGCCTGTCTTAATGTAATTGAGAACAATTACAGCATCTTTAATGAAATTCAGCATCTATTTTTAGCAGTGAAATCTTTCGAAATGACTAAAAACTGGCATTTACCGTCAAGGCGAAGGACTTTTTCAACACAGCAGGCAGGAAAACGTGGAGGTCCGGATAGCATATGCTTTCCCATTTTTTTTTTTTTTTTTCCTTTTAACCTTTGCTTGGGCACTTCAGATCCATTAATGCGATTCACCTCCAAACAGCAAGCTGCCTGCACCTTCCAATCACCATAAAAGAAGTCTCTGGCAAACAAGCTTTTTGTTGCAAATGAGATGATATTGAACCACACAGGGCAGCTTATATATTTTTTCCCCTTCTTTTTGTTGAAGTTTAGAAATTCAACAAAGTGAGAGCATATTTAGGAAGTATCTCCACTTCTCAAACTTTGTAATAAATCCAAGTATCCCAAGCATTCAGGACTAATATACCTGCAATGAATACAGATATCAATTAATTTTAGAATGAGAATGGCAGTGGATGTTTTCATTAATTGCTATTTGTTTAAAAGGCATCTTACAATAGCCATTCCACAAAACTAAATCATGAAAAGAAATATTCAGAGAAGTGTCCTTGAGTTGCGCCTCAAGTGATTTTCTCTGCATATAAGAATGATATGGCTGAAAACTGCATAGAAGCCCAAACTTTGTGCATAAAGCTCTTCCTGTGGGGAAGGAAATAATGTTTCAGGTGAAGGGATGGAAAGGCTAAATAAAGAGTGAAACTCCAAGACATTAATTTGTGTGATTCTTGTGGCAAGTCATGGGTGTTCTGATCTTAATGAGAGCTGGAAGACAAAGATAAACTTGTAGTTGCCCCTATTGTTTGCATAATTACAGGCAGAAAATGACTAATGAAAGTGAATATCTTCTCACTATGAAGAGGTGGGTCATAATAATATAGGTGGCAAAGAAAAAATAGTTTATCTTTTAAAGTTAAATAAGTGGCCGCTAAATCAGTGTGAAAATAAACAAGGGAAACAATAGAGAAGAAATACCCATGTCGAAACAGAAAATCCATGATAACAAGAGAGCAATTAGGCTTGAAAAAATGGGTCCTCCGTATTACATTTGCAACATTTTCCACAGGTATCAAGTTGAAACTGTCCACTTCCCCATCTGTCACAGTTTGATATGCCAATGATGGTAAATATATCATGAAATGTCAAAAACACAATCCACAAATTTCTAGGCATATTTATAAGGCTTGAAGAATTGACATATAATTACAGCTGAAAACCTGAGCTTTCACAGTTTTACCTTGATTCTTAGGAATAAAATCACCAGGGAGTTCTAAATCATAACAGAATAGAACATCCCTCTTGTATCTATACCTGTCAACATCCGCATAAGAAACAGCACCAACTGACATGGCTCTGTAAAGAAGCAATATAGACCCATCATCAGAACGAGAGTGGTTGCAACCAAAACAACTTGATCAAAGGATCTGTTCCTGCTGCACCAAGATTCAACTTCCCAAACAATACAAGGCAGGCTGAACATAATTCAGCAGAAGAAGAGAACTTACTGATTAGAAAGGGATAGAGGAATCCCTGCTTCCTCTTCACATTCCTTTATAAGATTTGCAACACAAGACATCCCATGAGGCTGTCATTACCATAATGTAAGAGCTGGCTCAGAAATGAAGTGACAATTCTATGGCATGCTTATTTTTGCTAGTTGCCGCTGCTAAAGGAAATGGATTGCAAATATTGTAATCATCCGGGATTTAACATTGACATTTCACACTCCAAGTTCAGTTCAGAGTTCACCTAACACTTGGTTGACATAGTATTCAGAGCATTCAAATGTCAAAAATAAACAAATAATGGAATCTTCCCTTCGTCTTAATCTGACAATGCAAACCAGATACCAATTTCATTGAATGGTATACAATTAAGAATGTGGATTACAAAAGTAACTGATGAATATAATAAATAGTTACAAACCAGTCCACCAGCAACAAGATGATCAAGCATCCCAGGAAAAGTTTGTTTCATTGGACTTCTCTTTCCTATCCATAAGAATTTCTCCCCATCTCTTTTCACAAAACCATTCATATGAACTCCATATGCCTATTCTCATAGAGTTGAAAAGTGAATAAAAAATTTAATTAATTCTAACAAAAATAAAAAAGAATGAAGCAAAGAAATAAGAATCACAGACCTTAATTCCAAAATAAGGAGCGGCAGCACGTTCAAGAGAAAAATAGGGGGGCGATCCGAACGAAGGTGTGACAGGGTACAACTGATTGAAAATCAACGAGTAAACAGCCAATACAGCAAGAAATTAAAAAAAAAAAAAGCTCCACCGGGTTGATGATCTTTATACCTCATTCCGGATTCCTGGAATCAGTTCCTTATCTTCTTCTGCCAGGCATTTGATTACTTTTCCAACAACCCTGGTTCTTTCCTCTGGCGTGCTTAGTGTTTTATTTAAAGTCACATTGGTGCCGAAACGAGAATCACTTGGCACAACAACAAACACGTCCTTAAACCTCCTCAAATAATTATAAAAAAAACTGTCATAAATCAAAATCAATTCATCAATTTGAATTTCCCATTTCCTAAAAATCAATTAAAAAAAAAGAGGGAGAGGGAGAGAGATTCTCTTACCCGTTATGTATGTAACCAACTATTTGATCCTCTATCACCAATGGAATAAATTCAGATTTTATCTCCTGCAAATATTAAAAATTAGACAGTAAAAAATATTGTTAATTGACCAAAACACAAAGGAAAAGAGAGCTCGCTCTATACGGAGGAGCCGCGATTGCAAGATTTGATCTTTTCGAAGAAGCCAGAGAGATCTGAAGAATCATTTGGGGCATAGACAGGCAGAGAGGCTTGAACGACGTCGTCCCAAGTGAAGCTGGTAACTGATGATACAGAGCGACAAGTAAAAGCAGAACAACTGCTTCTTCCTCCTCCTCCTCCTCCTGTGATTGGTTTATAGAGAAAAGGTAACGAGAATCGGGTTTTGTTAGGGAGGCGGAAAGGATTTATGACCATCATCGCCAGAATTAGGTGGGGGCTGCCGTACGTGCGCGAACAGAGTTGGATGTTCACACATGTATCTTCCACATAAAATAAACTAACGGACCTCAATCCTCGTGGCTCATTGCGATAAGGGTGATGAGTTTTAAAAACTATTAATATTATGACCCGCGCGTTGCTGTACGTGTATTTTTTTTATATAAAAAATATAAAAATAATTAAATTTTAAAATTTTTAGATATTTTTTTAAAATTATAGAAAAGATTATTAAGTTTGATTTCAATGTTTAATTCAAGAGTAATATTTATAATATAATAATAACATTAAACTTGGATAATCCAAGTTTAAATAGGTCTAATTATAATACTAAATCCAATAGTCTTGAATATGGGTCCGGCTGTAAAGTCGAAGAGTAATATTTATAATATAATAATAACATTAAACTTGGATAATCCAAGTTTAAATAGGTCTAATTATAATACCAAATCCAATAGTCTTGAATGTGGATCCGGCTGTAAAGTCGTATTATAAAAGTGTAATAATTAAATAAATTAATTAAAAAATATAGAAAAAAACCAACATGGAGAAAAAACTAATGAAGAAAAAAAATTTGAATTAACTGGATTAACCTTTCAAATCAAGTTAACCTGTCAAAACTTGAATTCGTGTCATGAAAGTTTGATAATTAAATAAAAAAAATTGACGGGTTACCCATAATTAACTGGGCTAACCCGTCAAATCCGGGATCCGTATCATGAAAGTTTGATAATTAAATAAAAAAAATTGACGGGTTACCCATAATTAACTGGGCTAACCCGTCAAATCCGGGATCCGTACCATGAAAGTTTGATAACTAAATATAAAAAAATTTAATATTAACAAACTAAATTAAATGAAAAAAATTAATGAAAAAGAAAAAAAAAAGGCATCAACCTTTTCATTGTGGATTGCATTGTGCAGTCCACAGTTAAAGGCATAGAAATGGCAAAAAAGCAAAAAGAAAAAAAACTAACTGAGTTAAAAGAAAAAAAAACCTATAGAAAGGAAAAAACTAATGAAGAAAAATAAAAAAAATCTAAATTAACTGTGCTAACCCGTCAAACCTAAGATCCATGTCATGAAAGTCTGATAACTAAATAAAAAAATTAACATAAACAAAATAAATTAAAAGAAAAAAATTAATTAAAAAAATAAAAACAAACAAAAGGCATTAACCTTTTTATTGTGGACTGCACCGTGCAATCCACAATCAAATGTATAAAAACGATAAAAAAAGAAGAAAAACTAAAGACATCAATCGATAACTAAATAGAAAAAAATTAATATAAATAAACTAAATTAAACAAAAAATATTAATTAAAAAGAAAAAATAAAAGGAAAAAAACCTAGAAGAAAAAAAAAACTAATGAAGAAAAAGGAAAAAAATCTATATTAACTGGGTGAACCCGTCAAACCTGAGATCCGTGTCATAAAAGTCTGATAACTAAATAAAAAAAAAATTAATATCAACAAACTAAATTAAAAAAATAAATAAAAAAGAAGAAGAAGGTTTCAGCCTTTTCACCGTGGACTGCATTATGCAGTCCACAGTGAAAAGGCATAATAAGAAAAAAAAAAGAAAAAAAACAATTAAAGTGATTAGTACTTAAAAGTATTTTTATCATGATTTTATATCATCATTTTGCACTTGAAGTATCAATAACTCCTTAACTAAAATATGTTTTATAATAATATATCTAATAATATAAGATACCTATAATTTGTGGTAAATGTCTATTTTTAATGCAGGCCTATAACATAAATGAAAGGATTGATTGATGACTTGAAGAACATAAATTGCAAGGATAAAGAGATGGCCAAACTTAGAAAAGAGATGTCGGTGCAATCCAAACCGGAACACTGTTCGGTAAATGGGTCATATCTGGAGCTATATATCTCAGATTTAGGTCCAATTTATATGGATGGAAAGGTAAGACATAGGCCTACAACTTTCATATGGAGCCCAAGATCTAAAAAGGCCATTATCAAGTCCAAATTGTAGCAACAACAAAGAAGCCCGAATCTGTCTTCCAGCCCGAGCACTGTTCGGTATTTTGGCCATATCTGGAGTTCTAGAAGTCCAAATGAGCTGAAATTTTTACACAAGAAAGCTGAGACAATTGCCTACAACTTTCATGTTTGCAACTGGCTCCAGTTTTGACGTTATCAATGACGTTTTGGGCAGACAAGAGAAGATAAGGATTGTCACCAAGTCAAAAGTTGGTCACCCACTTATCAATTAGTCATCAAATCAATAGTTCCCATTTTTGGCCTATAAAAGGAGGCATTTGCCATGCATTTAGGCATCTTGGTGTTCAGATCAAGATCATGCTCTTCCTTTCTCTCTTTGTATTTTTTATGCTTTGTTTTCATTAATATTAAGTTTATGCCTTTCATTTCCTTTCCTTTACTTAGTTAACTTTTATGTTCTTATTTTGTTTATCTATTTTGCTTTCTTTCATTATGTCTAGCTAAGTTAATTATGTCAAGGTGAAAAGGTTACACTAATGGTGTAAGAATAAGTATAATGTAAACTTAATATGGACTTTAATGTTTGATACTAACATGTTTTATATTTGCTATCTTGTTCACTCTTTAATACTTTGCTTGTTAAATGACTAATCTTGATTTATGTTGTATAACACTTGGTACAACAAATGCTTGGCACTTTCATAGCCCATAATGTATGGTATAACCGACACCTGAGCTATGAAAGGAACTTGATTTGTTGTTAACATAAGTTATAATCATGAATGCTTGACGAGATTTACAAGTATTAGCATTAATTGAATAAGATGACTAATGTAATCATGTTAACAATATATAATCTGATTGGAACCTCCTTTGTGTGTGGTTTCCAATTCAATAATAAGAGTTTATACTATACTTGTTTGATATACCATTAGTGGAACCTCTAACCTTGACATTTGTTATTATCATTGTTTAATCGTTACATTAATATTCCATCTCAAAGTTCTCATCATCTTCTTCTTCTTCTCTTTCTTTATTATTATTATTATTACTACTACTACTACTACTACTACTACTACTACTACTACTACTACTACTACTACTACTACTACTACTACTACTACTACTACTACTACTACTACTACTACTACTACTACTACTACTACTACTACTACTACTACTACTACTACTACTACTACTACTACTACTACTACTACTACTACTACTACTA
>NW_011499979.1:73770-105561 GCF_000495115.2 Populus euphratica
TAATCTCCCTGTGGTTCGACCCCGGTCTTGTCGGGTTATTTATTACTTCGACACTCCTGCACTTGGGAGAAGACATCAATCTTTTAGTCGTGTCATAAAGGCATTAGCCTTTTCACTGTGTACTGCATACAATATTAAAATAAAAAATTGAAAGGAAAAAACTAGTGAAAAAAAATCCGAATCAACTAGGTTAACTCGCCAAATCAGGTTAACCCGTCAAATTTAGGATTCATGTCATGAAAATACGATAACTAAATAGAAAAAAGATTTAACATTAATGAACTAAATTTTAAAAAAACATTAATTAAAAAGGAAAGAGCAAAGAGAAAAAAATCCATGGGAAGAAAAAAACTAATGAATAAAAAAGAAAAAAATATGAATCAACTGGGTTAACCCATCAAAACAGGTTAACCCGTCAAATCTGATATCCGTGTTATAAAAGTCTGATAATTAAAGAAAAATATTTAATATTAAGAAAGTAAATTAAAAAAATTAATTAAAAAACAAAAACATAAATAAAGGCAAAAAAAACCTAAAGGCATCAACTTTTTCACTATAGACTGCATTATGCAATTCACAATAAAAGGTTTAAAAAAGAAAAGAAAAGGAAAAGAAACAAAGATATGCACCACGAGTTATTTTTTTTCTTGCATAAAAAATATATAAAAAAGCAAATATTTAAGAGTATTAGATTTTTCTATAAAGAAATACCCAAAAGCCTTGGATCTAGCTGCAACGCTTGACCCAAAAGTAATATTTATAATAGTAATAAAAATATTTAACTTACATGACTCAAGTTTAAGTGAGTCTGGCTGCAACACCAGATCCAAGAGCCTTGGATGTGGGTTTAGCTGCAAAGTCGTATCATAAAAGTGTGATAATTAAATATATTAATTAAAAAGAGAAAAATTAATGAATAAAAACCAACATGAAGAAAAAAAAATAATGAAGAAAAAAAAATATGAATTAATTGGGTTAACTCTTCAAACCAGTTTAACCCGTCAAACTTGGGATTCACGTCATAAAAGTTTGATAACTAAATAGAAAAACAATTGACGGGTTAACCCAAAATTAACTGAGTTAATCCATGAAATCAGGTTAACCCATAAAACCCGGGATATATGTCATAAAAGCTTGATAACAAAATAGAAAGAAATTTAACATTAACAAACTAAACTAAACGAAAAAAATTAATTAAAAAGAAAAAAAAGCAAAAAAACACTCAGGGTTAACTCGTCAAACCAGGTTAACCTGTTAAATTCGGAATCTGTGTCATAAAAATGTGATAACTAAATAAAAAAAATTAATATTAACAAACTAAATGAAATAAAAAAAATTTATTAAAAGAAAAAAAATGAACGGGTTAACCTAAAATTAACTGGGTTAACCAGTGAAACCAGGTTAACTCATTAAACCTGAGATATGTGTTATGAAAGTCTAATAACTAAATAGAAAAAAATTTAATATTAACAAACTAAAGTAAAAAAAATAATTAATTAAAAATAAAAAAATTTGGTTAACTTGTCAAACCAAGTTAACCTGTTAAAATCAGGATCCGTGTCATGAAAGTCTAATAACTAAATAAAAATAATTTAGCATTAACAAATTAAAGTAAACAAAAAAAATATTAAAAAAAAAGAAAGAAGTAAAAAAAAAAAAAAACAGCTTAAAAAAAGAAGAAGGAAAAAGACAGCTCAGTTTAAAAAAACAAAAAAAAAAACAGAGATTGCTTAGCGTTTCACTATGGACTCGCACAGTGAAACACTAAGCAGTTTTAGTATATTTTACAATTCTTTGAGCAGTTTTAGTATATTTTACAATTCTTTTCTATTATAATTCACTATTTTTTTAAGTTTTGTTTAAATTTTTTATTAATAAATTTTATTTATCCATTTGTCTAGGGGTGATAAGAAATGACAACTTTGTGTATGATTTCATATTTCTTTATTAAATACTCAAATAACTTGTTGCAAAAATTTGTTCCACAATCACTTATCATGGCTCGAGTGATTCTAAATCGACTTAAAATATTTTCTTTCAAAAACTTTATCACTGTTTTGTGATCATTGTTTCGACTTGGAATTGCCTCTATCTATTTTGAAACATAATATACTGCGACTAATATGTACAAGAAACCAAATAATAGAGGAAATGGACCGACAAAATCTATACCCCAATAGTCAAAGATCTCGATGATAGGAATATGATTTAAAGGCATTATGTGACGTGTTGAAATAGATCCCAACTTTTGATATTTTTCACAAGTCTTGCAGAATATGTGTGAGCCTTTGAACATGGTGGGCCGGTAAAATCCACTTTGTAAGATTTTTGTAGTTGTCTTTCTTGTTGAGAAATGACCCCCACATGCCTCAGAATGACAAAATTTAATGACACTACTTACCTCATTGTCAGGAATGCATATTTGAAATATTTGATCAGGACAATATTTGAATAAATAAGGGTCATCCCAATAAAAGTTTTTCACATCATTCAAGAACTTTCTTTTATCTTGGGTACTCTAATGAGCTGATAAATATTCTGAAATAAAAAAAATTAACAATATTAGCAAACAAAGGTATTGTAGATACAGAAAATAAGGATTTATTAGAAAAGTAGTCATCGATTGGGGTGATGTCAGATCTCGAATCTGTTGTCAATCTTGACAAATGATCCACAATAATATTTTCAGTGCCTTTCTTATCTTTGATTGTGATATCAAATTCTTGAAGTAATAAAATCCATCGTACTAGTCTAACCTTAGAATTCTTTTTTGAAAGAAGATATTTCAAAACTGCATGATCACTAAAAACAACAATAGGTGAGCCGACAAGTAAAACCTAAATTTTTCACATGCAAATACTATGACAAGTAATTACTTTCCAGTAGTGGTGTAATTCATTTGAGTACTATTTAAAGTTTTACTTGCATAGTAAATCACATAAGGTTTCTTATCTTTTTTTTTTTTATCTCAAAACAGCACCCATGATATAATCACTAGTGTCACACATTATTTCAAAAGGTAATGACCAATCATGAGGTTGAATGACAGGAGCAGAAGTAAGTAAAGTTTTTAAGTTTAACAAAGGCTTTTTCACATTGTTCAGTCCATTCAAAAACATTTTCCTTTGTTAGAAGGTTACACAATGGCTTAAATATAACACTAAAATGTTTGATGAACCTTGTATAAAAACCAACTTGTCCTAAGAATGATCTAACATCTTTAACAGATTTTAGTGTTGGCAAGTTGGTAATTAACTTGATTTTAGATTTGTCAACCTCAATTCCTTTCGATGAAACAATGTGACCAAATACAATGCCGTTTGTTACCATAAAATGACATTTTTCCTAATTCAGCATAAGATTTTTCTCTTCACACCTGCTCAAAACCTTTTCTAAATTAGTCAAACAATCATTAAATAAATCGCCAAAAATAGAAAAATCATGCATAAAAATTTCAAGGAAACGTTTAACCATATCACTGAATATGCTAAGCATGCATCTTTGAAACATGGCTGGTGCATTACATAATCCAAAAGGCATCCTTCGATATACAAAAGTACCAAATGGACATATGAAAATATTCTTTTCTTGATCTTCTAATGCAATTTCAATTTGATTATAACCTGAATAACCATCTAGGAAATAATAAAATTCATGACCTGCAACTCTTTCTAGGATTTGATCTATGAAAGGTAAGGGAAAATGATCTTTTCTAGTCATTGAATTAAGTTTCCTATAGTCAATACACATGTGCTAACTAGTAACATTTCTAGTTGGAATTAACTCATTTTTCTCTTTTGTTATCATAGTGACTCCAAACTTCTTGGGTACAACTTGGGTAGGACTTACCCATTTGCTGTCAAAAATAGGATAAATGATTTCATTATCTAGAAGCTTAATGACTTTATTTTTCAATACTTCTTTCATATTAGGATTGAGCCTTCGTTGCATTTCCCTAGAGGGTTTAGCTTTTTCCTCCAAATAAATTCTGTGTGTGCAAATCAAAGGACTAATTCCTTTTATGTCAGCTATGGTCCTTCCTAATGTATTTTTATGCATTTTCAGAGTTTGCAATAACTTACATTCTTGATCTACATTAAGTTTGGAAGAGATTATTACCATAAAAGTTTCATTTTCTTCCAAAAATGAGTATTTGAGATTGAATGGTAACAACTTCAAATCAGGTTTAGGTGGTTGAACATTTGAAGGTATGAACTTAATTGATCATAGTGGCAATTCCTCAATTTGTGGTATCCAATTACTTGCCTTTGATTCTTCCTGAAAATAAACCATTTGTAAATCATCAGATTCATCAATCTCAATTTCATTAGAAGTGGTTTGAAATTGATCATGAATTAATTTTTCAGTAAAGTCCACTTCCTGTAAATCATTATCATCTCTAGGTTGCTTGCAAATGTTGAAAATATTCATCTCCAATATCATGTTTCCAAATGATAACTTCATTAGTTCATTCCTACAATTAATTAATGCGTTAGAAGTTACAAGAAATGGACATCCTAAAATACAAAAATTAAATTACATGCTTCAACAGTATGTGTATCAGGATAATAAAATCCACAGGATAAATGAATTTATCAACTTATACTAACACATATTGACACGATCAAAGAGTTGATGTCTTATCCCAAGTGCAGGAGTGTCAAAGTAAAATAACCCGGCAAGACCGGGGTCGAACCACAGGGAGGTGAATTATATAAATTACAAATAAAGAAAAAGAGTTGAAGAGAATAATAATAGAAAAAGAGTTGAAGAAAGTTTTGGGATGTGATATTGATGTAAGGATTAAACAATAACAAAACATATGTCAAGGTTATAGGATTCACTAATGGTATTTCAAATAAATACAATATAAACTCTTTTTATTACTCAACTAGAAACCACACACAAAGGAGGTTCTAATCGGATGATTTCTCGTTATTAGCTCATTATAAATTACTAACATGATCATATTAATTATCTTATCTAAGTACTACCATACTTATAAATATCATCAAGCATTCATGTTGCTAGTTTATGTTAACAACAAATCAAGTTCCTTTCATAATAACGATTTCGGCCGAAAACTATGAAAGATCAAGCATTTGATGTACCAAATATTATACAACACAAATCTAAATTAAACATTTAATAAGCAAGGTATTAAGAATTAGTAAGATAAAAAGATAAAACATGTTAATAACAATCTTTCTTGGATATAAACATTTAAAGCTCATGTTGAGTTTATATTATACCTATTCTAACACCATTAGAGAAACCTTTTCACCTTGACATAATTAACTTAGCTAAACATTAAAAAGAAGAAAAACATAAATAAACAATATAAGAACATAAACATAATATAAGCTAACTAAGTATAGGAAAGGAAATGAAAGAGCATAAACAAGAGATTACTATAGCATGAAAGAAAACTTGAACATTACAAAGATGTAGAGAGAAAGCAAGAAGATAACTTTGATCTGAAAATTAATATGACTAAATACATGGACAATGCCTCCTTTTATAGGCTAAGTTTCAGAACTATTGATTGATTGAAGAATTGGTGGGCATCCATTGATTTGGTGGCTGGTTTTTGACATTAATGGCTGCTGGTTTTTTGATATTGTGGGCTGATTTTTGATATTGTTGGCTGGCCAAAACGTCATTGCTCACATCAGAATTATAGCCAACTGAATTGTGGAAGCTGTGGGAAATTGTCTCAGCTTTCCATAAAAAAAAACTAGAGCTCATTTGGACTTCTAGAACTCAAGATATGAGCCAAAAACTGAATAGTGCTTGAGCTGTAGGACAGCTTCCGACGTCTTTGTTGTTGCTAATATTTGAGCTTGAAAACGGCAGAACGGAGTCTTTGAGTTCATATGAAAGTTGTAGGTCTATGTCTTACCTTTCCATCGATATAAAATGGACCTAAATCTGATATCTATAGCTCCAGATATGATCAAATTACTGAACGGTGTTCGAGTTTGGAATGCACCAGCAACACTTTGCTAAGTTTGGCCTTCTTTTTATCCTTTCAATTTCAATCCTTAAACTCATCAATCAATCCTTTTATTTATGTGATAGACCTGCATTTAGGATGAACATTTACCATGAATTAAAGATATATTATATTTTTAGACTTGCTAATATAAAACATGCTTTTGTTAGGGAATTTAATGATACTTTAGGTGCAATATGATGACATAAATCCTTAATGAGAATGCACTTTTAAGTACTAATCACACCCCCCAACCAGCTTATTACTAGTCCCTAGTAATCAAAGCATTAAAATATAAAACTAATTTGCAAATACCACAAAGCAAGGCATTCATCATTTAACTTCTATTAATCTATCCAGATAAACAAACTCTCATTAAATTTATATATCTGCTTAATACCTCTTAAACAAGATATTAGTAAACCTTCTTTCGGTGCTCAATAAATCAAAACATAGCTATGGAGCTTTTCATGGAAGAAAACAAAATTTTTGTTCTAATGTTTAAAGTTAACTTCCTTGGGTTGGGATTGTTATCCTTTTTTTTTCTCTTTTTTTTTTAAAAGCAAGAATTTATAGCACAATGTATCCTGAACCCATGTAACGAGCTTTCGGCTAATGACTCCCAGACCAGTTGGTCTTAGGGCATCAGGTGTTGAGACACCCCTACGAGCTTAGTAACTCGGGTTGCAAATACTGATATGTAGATAGTGCAGTGTTTGATTCCCTTAAGCTTTCTCCTCAACCCATGTAACAAGCACTGAGCCAATAACTCCCAAGTCAGTTGACTTTAGGGTACTAGGTGTTCAAACACCCCTTCGGGCTTATTTGCTTAAGTCAAGGAGGCTACGAAACCAAACTTATCTACTTTGTTTTTTTTTTCTTTTTTTTTTTTTTTTATTATTATTAATTTTTTTTTTTGCATATTATATACTATCCCTTTCCCTTAGTTGTTACCTTTAACAAAAGAACACAAATAATGTAATAATCCAATGTGCAACCCACAATCATATGTTCGAGTGTGTGTGTGAAAATGAAGGTTTAGAAATACTTGTTAGATGAGCATATAAACAGAATCTATAGATAACAATCCAAGAGTTTGTAAACCTGAATATTTCAAGAAGTATTATAATAGACCTTGTTAAGAATGTTTACTAAGATGCGTCTCAAGAGTCACTAAAGTTCCTCCGTTACTCTACCATCCTAGTAACAATAGTTTTTGCAAATGGTTTAAATAATAGAGAATACAGTTACTTAATAACAAATTTTTTTTTTTTTAATATCAACTACTACCCTCTCCCCCCAACCAAAACGAGACATTGTCCTCAATGTTCTAAGCAAAAAGATAGAGTGTAGAAGATATCACCTGAAACAGCGACTATTGACAAACCTGAAACACACTAAAACAAATATAAGAAACAACAAAACACAAATATTATGCTATTAATAAAACCAAAAGACAATTTTTCACAAACTAAGGCTCAAATCCAATTTAAGCTTTTTACGGTGTTTCATGTTTGACCAATTGATTTGACTCATGGAGGGATCAATTACAGTGATGAAAGATTGTAGTTGGTTAATCAATTGTTCAACAGTAGCAGCAGAGATTATGATTTGTCGTGCCGAAGATGTTAGAAATTCCTGTTCCACAACTTGATCAAGAAAAGACAACAAATTATCATAAAAACCATTAACATTTAACAAACCTATAGGTTTATGGTGAATGTGCAGTTGGGCCCAAGAGGAAATATGAAAGATCTCTTCCAATGTACCCAGACCACCTAGTAAGGCAATGAAGGCATCAACATGATTAAACATTGTATTCATTCTATCAGACATTGTGGAGACCTGTAATTCCTCTCCAATTATTTTTCCAATGATGTCCCCTTCGGCTAAAGCTTTAGGGACAACCCCCAAAACTTGACTGCCTCCTACAAATGCAGCTATTGAAACACCCCCCATTAACCCAAGGCTGCCTCCCCCATACACTAAATGAATCTTTCTCTCAGCTAGTACCCGACCAAGATGATTTGCTGATTCTAAAAACTCTTTTTCTTTCCCAGGACTAGATCCACCAAAAACACAAATAGTTTTTATTTTAGAAATAGAGGAACTCGCCATTTCTACACACTTCTATATATGCTGAATGAATTGGTTGAGTAGAAATGATGGGAAGGAAGAGAAGATTTTATAGATGAAAAATTGAAAATGCAAAGCATACCACCTATCTGTAGGCTAGCTGAAGTCTCACTCTCTCTCTCTTTCTTTTTTTATTTATTATTATTATTATTATTATATATATAAAAACAAATATGTATGTACAAGCAGTTGTGATTGTGGCTCACAGCTTTCCCTTGGTTTTACGTCCAAGAATGGCTTAAACGCCCTCTATGGGTCGGGGATAGGCTTCCCATCCAATTTTCTTAAAAACTGGCAAACAGGGTCTTTTTTAGTTAGATTCCAAAGACTAAGTCGATCATGTTCGTTATGAAAATGAGGCCATAAATCATGAATTGCACGATGCACATCTCCACTAGGATGCGTCTTAAGAGTTAATAGAAGATTATCTAAAGACTCCTTGCTCAGGCCATCCTTAATGAATTGTATTTTATCTTCACGGTTTATAGATACCATTCCTAAAGAACGACATTTTGCATTACAAGTCCATCTGGCACATCGGTGACAGACTTTTAGTCGTTTTGCACGACGTTTCTTTGCAAAAGTGCTTTTACCTGTCCCAGACATGTATGAAATAAAAGAGTTGGAAGACTCACCTGATAATCAGATCTTTGCTTCAATTATCCAGCGAATATCTTCAGGAATTTCATGGTTCATTAACAACCTCAATCTTTCACACCTAGCACGGTAAATTTTTGTAATCGCATTTTGAGGCAGAGCAGGAAAATACTTTTTCAATTTTTCAAGAGTGGTGTCCATTTTTGTTTTGTTTTGTTTTTAAAGAGAAGTGAAGAAGAGATGTAAAGAAAAGAGAAGGAATAAGGAATTGAACAAATATATACAAAGATATCAATTATCATGGGAAATTGAAAGAACCGACTTAAGAGTCACGAAGTACCGTTATCCGCCATTTGACCGGGGTTGGAGAAAGACTAGCAAAACAAAAGTCACACCAAAAAGAAACACAAAAAATATGAGAAAAACAAAATAATAAACCTTCATATACAGGATCATTCAAACCAATGGATTCATTTTCACTAGAAAAATTATCAAAGTAAGCTTTCAAACGATGTCCATTGACTTTGAAAACATTACCATTCTTTGGATTCTCAATATCAAAGGCCCCATAAGGATATACATGTTTCACAACAAATGGACCGCTCCATCTTGATCTTAGCTTTCCAGGAAATAAATGGAGTCGAGAATTATAAAGCAAAACTTTTTGACCAACATCAAATGTTTTTCTCAAGATTCTTTTATCATGAAAGTCTTTGATTCTTGCTTTATGAATTTTTGAATTCTCATATGCATCATTTCTTATTTCTTCAAGCTCATTTATTTGTAACTTTCGCAGCTGACTCGCATCATCCAGGTTTGAATTAAAAGCTTTAATAGCCCAATAAGCTTTGTATTCAAGTTCCACAGGCAAATGACAAGGTTTTCCATACACCAACTTATAAGGTGACATACCTAATGATGTTTTAAAAGCAGTTCGATAGGCCCAAAGTGCATCATTAAGTCTTAAAAACCAGTCCTTTCGATTAGGGTTCACTGTTTTTTCCAAGATTTGTTTGATCTCCCTATTAGCAAGTTCTACTTGTCCATTTGTCTGGGGGTGATAAAGGGTGGCAACTTTGTGTGTGATTCCATATTTCTTCATTAAAGACTCAAATGGCTTGTTACAGAAATGTGTTCCACCATCACTTATCATGGCCCGAGGGATTCCAAATCGACTCAAAATGTTTTCTTTCAAAAACTTAATGACTGTTTTATGATCATTGTTACGACTTGGAATTGCTTCTATCCATTTTGAAACATAGTCTACTGCGACTAATATGTACACAAAACCAAATGATGGAGGAAATGGACCCATAAAATCTATACCCCAACAGTCAAAGATTTCAATGACAAGAATAGTACTTAAAGGCATCATGTGACGTTTTGAAAGAGATCCTAACTTTTGATAATTTTCACAAGATTTGCAGAATGCATGCGTGTCCTTGAACATGGTGGGCCAATAAAATCCACATTGTAAGATTTTTGCAGTTGTCTTTTTTGACGAAAAATGACCCCCACATGCCTCAGAATGACAAAATTTAATGACATTACTTACCTCATTGTCGGGAATGCATCTTCAAAATATTTGATCAGGACAATATTTGAATAAATAAGGGTCATCCCAATAAAAGTTCTTCACTTCGTTCAAGAACTTTCTTTTGTCTTGGGTGCCCCAATGCGCTGGCAAATGTCCTGAAATAAGAAAATTAACAATATTAGCAAACCAAGGCATTGTAGTGACAGAAAGTAAAGATTCATCAGGAAAGTAGTCATCGATTGATGTGATGTCAGATTTTGAATCAGTTGCCAATCTTGACAAATGATCCGCGACAACATTTTCGGTGCCTTTCTTATCCTTGATTGTGATATCGAATTCTTGAAGTAACAAAATCCACCGTACCAATCTAGCTTTAGAATCCTTCTTAGAAAGAAGATATTTCAACGCTGCATGATCACTAAAAACAATAACAAGTGAGCCAACAAGATAAGATCTGAATTTTTCACATGCAAATACTACAGCAAGTAATTCCTTTTTAGTGGTTGTGTAATTTATTTGAGCACTATTTAAAGTTTTACTTGCATAGTAAATCACATAGGGTTTCTTATCTTTTCTTTGTCCTAAAACAGCACCGACGGCATAATCACTAGCATCACACATTATTTCAAAAGGTAATGACCAATCAGGAGTTTGAATGACAGGAGCAGATGTAAGCAGGTTTTTAAGTTTAACGAAGGCTTCTTCACAATATTCAGTCCATTCAAAAACATTATCCTTTGTTAGAAGGTTACACAATGGCTTAGATATTATACTAAAATCTTTGATAAACCTTCTATAAAAACCAGCATGTCCTAAAAATGATCTAACATTTTTAACAGATTTTGGTGTTGGCAAGTTGACAATTAACTCAATTTTAGATTTATCAACCTCAATTCCTATTGATGAAACAATGTGACCAAGTACAATGCCGTTTGTTACCATAAAATGACATTTTTCCCAATTCAACACAAGATTCTTCTCTTCACACCTGTTCAAAACCTTTTCCAAATTAGTTAAACAATTATCAAATGAATCACCAAAAACAGAAAAATCATCCATAAAAATCTCAAGAAAACGTTTAACCATATCACTGAATATGCTAAGCATGCATCTTTGAAACGTGGCTGGTGCATTACATAATCCAAAAGGCATCCTTCGGTATGCAAATGTACCAAATGGACATGTGAAAGTAGTTTTCTCTTGATCTTCAAATGCAATTTCAATTTGGTTGTAACCTGAATAACCATCTAGAAAACAATAAAATTCATGACCTGCAACTCTTTCTAGAATTTGATCCATGAAAGGTAAAGGAAAGTGATCTTTTCTAGTAATTGAATTAAGTTTCCTATAGTCAATGCACATGCGCCAACAAGTAATAGTCCTCGTTGGAATTAACTCATTTTTCTCATTTGTTATCACAGTAACTCCAGACTTTTAGGTACAACTTGAGTAGGACTTACCCATTTGCTATCAGAAATAGGATAAATGATTCCATTATCTAGAAGTTTAATGACTTCATTCCTCACTACTTCTTTCATATTAGGATTAAGCCTTCGTTGCATTTCTCTAGAAGGTTTAGCATTTTCCTCCAAATAAATCTTGTGTGTGCAAATCAAAGCACTAATTCCTTTTATGTCAGCTATGGTCCATCCTAATGCATTTTTGTGCATTTTCAGAGTTTGTAATAACTTACCTTCTTGATGAACATTAAGTTTGGAAGAAATTATTACTGGAAAAGTTTCATTTTCTCCCAAAAATGAGTATTTGAGATTACATGGCAATGACTTCAAATCGGGTTTTGGTGGTTGAACAGTTGAAGGTCCACCCAATTGATCGTGGTGGCAATTCCTCAATTTTTGGTCTCCAAATATTTGCCTTTGATTCTTCCTGAAAACAAACCATTTGCAAATCTTCAGATTCATTAAACTCAGTTTCATTGGAAGAATTTTCAAATTGATCGTAAATTATTTTTTCAATAAAATCTACTTCCTGTAAATCATTATCATCTCCAGGTTGCTTGCAAATGTTAAAAACATTCATTTTTAATGTCATGTTTCCAAAAGATAACTTCATCACTCCATTCCTACAATTAATCAATGCATTAGAAGTTGCAAGAAATGGACGTCCTAAAATAACAGGAATTGAATTGCATGCTTCAACAGGTTATGTATCCAAGACAATAAAATCCACAGGAAAGATGAATTTATCAACTTGTACTAACACATCTTCAACTATTCCTCTAGGCATTTTTATAGATCTATCAGCAAGTAAAAGAGTAACAGAAGTAGGTTTTAACTCACCTAGATTGAGACTTTGAAAAACCGAATATGGAAGTAAATTCACACTAGCTCCAAGATCAAGTAAAGCTCTGTCAATTTTATGTTCTCCAATAAAGCAAGAAATTGTAGGACAACCAGGGTCTTTATATTTCAAAGCATTATTATTTTGGAGAATGGCACTTATTTGTTCGGCTAAGAAGGCTTTCTTTTTCACATTCAATTTTCTCTTTACAGTGCATAGATCTTTCAAAAATTTAGCATAAGATGGTACCTGTTTAATAGCATCTAGCAAAGGTATATTAATCCTTACCTGTTTGAAAGTTTCAAAGATTTCAGAATTGTGATTGACTTTCCTTTGTTTGGTCATGGCATGAGGAAATGGAAGTGCTGGTGGGGAATCAGTCTCTTCTTTGCAATGATCAGGTTCAACCATTTCCTTACCCTTGGAGACTAACTCACCTTCTTTCTCACAAGGTTCAAGAATGGGTTTTTTAATAACCTTACCACTACGGAGAGTAGTGACTGATTTGACTTGATCCAGATGTTAGCTTCCGGAATTGCTTGTACTTGAATTGTATTGCCCCTTGGGATTTTGCTGGGGTTGAGATGGAAACTTACCTTTCTCCTGAAAACTAAGAGCAGATGTGAACTTTACAAGAGTATCTTTCAAATCAGCCATGGTTTGAGCATTTGAGTGTTGATTGTCTCTTGCTTTTCAATGAATGCATGTAATGTTTCCTCAAGATTTCTTCTAGGAGGGGGAATATAAGGAGGTGCATATCCATGAGAATTTTGAAAATTATGTTGTGTTTGAAATGGTGGCTGTGAAGTTTGTGCATTATTATTACCACTCTTCCAACTGAAATTTGGGTGATTTCTCCAACCAGGGTTGTATGTTTGTGAGTACGGGTTATGACTTGGTCTTTGGAAACTATTTAAAGCATTAGCTTGTTCATGGAGACATTCCTTAAAAGAAGGCAACGTGGGACAATCATTGGTTGAGTGTTCATTGGTTTCACAAATTTGACACACAATTTCTTGAACAGATTTTAATTGACCACTCTTTTTTAATTCTAGTGCCTCAACTTTTCTAGCTAAAGATGCAAATTTGGCTTGAAGGTCATGATCTTCCCTAAAGCTATACATGCCTCCATTAGATGTATGAGGTTGAGTTTTACCTAGTGCCTCACAAGTACCTGTGGTGTTCCAATTTTGAGCATTTTCAGCTAGCAAGTCTAAGTACTCCATTGCTTCATCAGGGTCTTTATTTTCAAAAGTTTCATTGCACATCAATTCCACCATTTGCCTATCTTTAGGTGTTAACCCTTCATAAAATTGTGAAACCAATCTCCATGTTTCAAAACCATGATGAGGACAGGTATTAAGCAAGTCTTTATATCTATCCCAACATTTGTAAAATGTTTCTCCTGGTTTTTGAGTAAAAGTGGTGATTTGTCTTTTGAAAGAGTTTGTTCTATGAGAAGGAAAAAATTTCTTTAAAAACTGTTGTTGCATTTCATCCCAAGCATGAATGGATCCTGACCTAATATTTTGTAGCCATGTTTTAGCTTTATCTTTTAACGAAAAAGGAAAAAGCTTTAATCTGATGGTGTTCATGCTACAATTTAAGTCATTATAAGTGTTACAAACTTCTTCAAATTCTCTTAAGTGCAAGTATGGATTTTCTAATTCTAAGCCATGAAAAGTGGGTAAAAGTTGAATAATACCTGGCTTAAAATTAAAATGAGATGCATCAGGAGGAAAAACAATACATGATGGTGCACTTGTTCTTGTTGGATTCATATGATCTCTAAGTGTTCTAACACGATTATTCTCATTATTCTCATTATTCTCATTATGAATTGATTGGTTATCTTCTTCGGCCATGTTTTCTAAAGAAAATGATGATTTTCTAGAAAGTCTACCACTTAATGTACGTGTCCAAACTCTCATGCAAATACAAAAGAAAAGAAAAAAAAAAGAAAAAGAAAAAGAAACAACAATTAGAAAAACAAATAAAAGTGAAAATAAAATAAAATAAAATATTTAATTTATACAATAACTTACCTCCTCGGCAACGGCGCCAAAAACTTGACAGGATCAAAGAGTTGATGTCTTATCCCAAGTGCAGGAGTGTCAAAGTAAAATAACCCGGCAAGACCGGGGTCGAACCACAGGGAGGTGAATTATATAAATTACAAATAAAGAAAAAGATTTAAAGAGAATAATAACAGAAAAGGAGTTGAAGAAAGTTTTGGGATGTGATATTGATGTAAGGATTAAACAATAACAAAACATATGTCAAGGTTATAGGATTCACTAATGGTATTTCAAATAAATATAATATAAACTCTTTTTATTACTCAACTAGAAACCACACACAAAGGAGGTTCTAATCGGATGATTTCTCGTTATTAGCTCATTATAAATTACTAACATGATCATATTAATTATCTTATATAAGTAATACCATACTTATAAATATCATCAAGCATTCATGTTGCTAGTTTATGTTAACAACAAATCAAGTTTCTATCATAATAACAATTTCGGCCGAAAACTATGAAAGATCAAGCATTTGATGTACCAAATATTATACAACACAAATCTAAATTAAACATTTAATAAGCAAGGTATTAAGAATTAGTAAGATAAAAAGATAAAACATGTTAATAACAATCTTTCTTGGATATAAACATTTAAAGCTCATATTGAGTTTATATTATACCTATTCTAACACCATTAGAGAAACCTTTTCACCTTGACATAATTAACTTAGCTAAACATTAAGAAGGAGAAAAACACAAATAAACAATATAATAACATAAACATAATATAAGCTAACTAAGTATAGGAAAGGAAATGAAAGAGCATAAACAAGAGATTACTATAGCATAAAAGAAAACTTGAACATTACAAAGATGTAGAGAGAAAGCAAGAAGATAACTTTGATCTGAAAATTAATATGACTAAATACATGGACAATGCCTCCTTTTATAGGCTAAGTTTCAGAACTATTGATTGATTGAAGAATTGGTGGGCATCCATTGATTTGGTGGCTGGTTTTTGACATTAATGGCTGCTGGTTTTTTGATATTGTGGGCTGATTTTTGATATTGTTGGCTGGCCAAAACGTCATTGCTCACATCAGAATTATAGCCAACTGAATTATGGAAGCTGTGGGCAATTGTCTCAGCTTTCCATAAAAAAAAATCAGAGCTCATTTGGACTTCTAGAACTCAAGATATGAGCCAAAAACCGAATAGTGCTTGAGCTGCAGGACAGCTTCCGACGTCTTCGTTGTTGCTAAGATTTGGGCTTGAAAACGGCAGAACTGAATCTTTGACTTCATATGAAAGTTGTAGGTCTATGTCTTACCTTTCCATCGATATAACATGGACCTAAATCTGATATCTACAGCTCCAGATATGATCAAATTACTGAACGGTGTTCGAGTTTGGAATGCACCAGCAACACTTTGCTAAGTTTGGCCTTCTTTTTATCCTTTCAATTTCAATCCTTAAACTCATCAATCAATCCTTTTATTTATGTGATAGACCTGCATTTAGGATGAACATTTACCATGAATTAAAGGTATATTATATTTTTAGACTTGCTAATATAAAACATGCTTTTGTTAGGGAATTTAATGATACTTTAGGTGCAATATGATGACATAAATCCTTAATGAGAATGCACTTTTAAGTACTAATCACACCCCCCAACCAGCTTATTACTAGTCCCTAGTAATCAAAGCTTTAAAATAGAAAAATAATTTGCAAATACCACAAAGCAAGGCATTCATCATTTAACTTCTATTAATCTATCTAGATAAATAAACTCTCATTAAATTTATATATCTGCTTAATACCTCTTAAACAAGATATTAGTAAACCTTCTTTCGATGCTCAATAATTCAAAACATAGTTATGGAGCTTTTCATGGAAGAAAACAAAATTTTTGTTCTAATGTTTAAGGTTAACTTCTTCGGGTTGGGATTGTTATCTTTTTTTTTTCTTTTTTCTTTTTTTTTTAAAGCAAGAATTTATAGCACAATGTATCCTGAACCCATGTAACGAGCTTTCGGCTAATGACTCCCAGACCAGTTGGTCTTAGGGCATCAGGTGTTGAGACACCCCTACGAGCTTAGTAACTCGAGTTGCAAATACTAATATGTAGATAGTGCAGTGTTTGATTCCCTTAAGCTTTCTCCTCAACCCATCCTAAATGCAGGTCTATCACATGCCCGAAGGGGTGTTTGAACACCTAGTACCCTAAAGTCAACTGACTTGGGAGTTATTGGCCTAGTGCTTGTTACATGGGTTGAGGAGAAAGCTTAAGGGAATTTTGCTTGTCTTCATTTATGAATTTTGCTTTTATGAAATTGCCATATTTGATGTGATTAGAAGAACTTCATTTCATCTGAATCTCGTTGGATCCTGTTGGGAATTTTGTTTCAAGAAATATCTACAAGACAAATATGCAATGCTTGTGAAGTTAGATGATATGCAATGCATCTTACCTTTTTGAAATATAGATCCCCCATTCATCTTGTTTGACAATCTTGAATTTTAGTAATTTTTTTTGGTTCACGCGTCTTTCAAATCTACTCAAGCCGACCCATGTTGTTTAGTTCTCCAAGATAAGCTTTGTTTGAGTTTCCCAATAGTCACTGCCCCTTTCTCTATTGGTTACTTTGCTGAGAGCATTAGCTTCTGTTTGGCCTGACATTGTGTTGTTGGTAACATTCCCATTATTGAGGATTCTTTAACCAATTCACATGGTCAATATATGAGGATTATCCTGCTTCATCTGGGATTTTCATATCTGAAGATGTCTCAGTTATCATATTGTCTCACTGATCATATTATAAGAGTCAACAATCTCATTTCATAGATACTGCATAATCATGCTATTTCAATCCCATACTGGAAGAAGTCTATAGTTTTATCATGTGTATCTTCCACTAGGGAAACAAATTTCTTTGTGCCATTAGGAATCTAGTGACTGCTTCTCTTCCCCTGGAAGAATTAACTGCCTCATTTCATTTCCTTCTTTGCTCTTGTTGTCATTATAATCTCTGATTTTCTAACACTGCCTCTTAGTGTGTCATATATTCGTTTTTCTTACAAAGAAAACCTTTTTTTTTTCAAAAATGATTTTTCAAAAGATCTCTTTTGTTTTTGAAAACTGAAACTCTCAATGTCTGTTTATAACAATATTCAAGCAACTCTAAGGATTTGTATTAAATCTCTTAGTAAAAATAATCTCAGATGAAGGTAAGTGGTGAGATGACCTTCAGCTTTGGTTTTCAAAGTGTTCAAGCGATTGCTTGAATTTATTTTGAGAGAAAAGGAACAATTGCATTTTATTTTTAAAAACACTCCTTTTAACAACATGAATAATAATGAGTAATTATTTGCTACGTCATGACTCTTTATGGAAAAGTATCTTATATTTTGAAAACGCTGTTTATTGATCCAGGTTGCTTTCTTGATTAGAAATGACTTTAAAGGCACGTAATGTATTTTATAGCTCAAGGCTATAAAAGAAAGAGTATTTTATAAGCTCAAAAGAGTGTTTAAGGGTTTAAAAATTATAGATCATTGTTATCTTATCTTAGTCTTTTCTTTTGCTATCTTGACAACAAAAATGATACTAAATATTCCAAATTAGGAATTTCTTTTTTTTTTCTCATATTTGTTGGGAATTATCTCAATTATTTAGAATTTTTGTTGAATTCCTTGTTGTCAGACTTCATAAGCATTTCTTTCTTTTTGCCTCCTAGTGTAGGGTGTGATCTTAGTTAAGGTTCTTATGAAAGAAAATGGCTTTAAATAGACTCGGCTCAAATTGGGACTACAAAGGATAATTTTAAAGAAAGTGAAAGGAATATCAAAGATGGCCTTTCCTCATTTTAAGTAAGATCAGTTAAAACCAATAAACTTTGTCCACATCCAGCGTAATGCTTTGGATTTATAAGATACCATGTTTTAGGAGTCCATGACAAACTAATATACTACCAACCATTATTCATGCTGATAAAATATAGGTCCAAGACAGAATTTGAGTGATAGTTGTTCCACTTGGATGTTTTTGACTTGTGTGGTCATCTCTTTTAAGGGAATTGCTTTGAACATTATCCTAAACAAATCATTGATTTATTTCATTGAAATCATAAACAAAATCAATTCTTTTAAAACCTCATTTAAGAAGAATGGATTCTCTTGTAAAAAAGTTTGAAAGATCAAATTGTTGAGCCATTGAGATCATGCATTGGCTTTTTGGTGAGGTATATGCAAAGAGAATTTCCTAGCCAAAACTTCATTTAATTGATTTTGATTGAATGAAACACATCACATATAATACTTTTTCACAGAATCAGAGTTCACAGGCCTCGGTAAATCATCTCCATCCATCCTAGTTAACAACAGAGCTCCTCTGGAGAATGCTTTCTTCACTACATATAGGCCTTCATAGTTTGGTGCCCACTTGCTTCGGTTTTCACTTGGTAGTGGTAAGATTTTTCTTAGTACAAGATCCCATTCTTTGAATCTCTTGGTCGAACTTTCTAGTCATATGCTTTGGCCATCCTTCTTTGGTATAGTTGGTGATGACAAATTACAGCCAACCTCTTCTCACTTATCATGTTTAACTACTCATATCTCACCTTAGCCCATTCAGCTTCTTCTAGTTCAGATTCTATTAGTACTCTCAAAGATGGAATTTCTACTTCCAAAGGCATTACTGCCTCCATCCCAAATACTAGTGAGTAAGGTGTAGCTCTAGTAGATGTTCTTACTACTGTGCGATATGCATGTAGAGCAAAGGAAAGCATCTCATACCAATCCTTATAAGTGACTACCATCTTCTAGATAATCTTCTTGATATTCTTGTTTGCAGCTTCGACAACACCATTTATCTTTGGTTTATAGGAAGATGAGCTTGAATGTTTAATCACACACAATTCTGTGATCATTTTTCTATTAAAATTCTGGGCATTGTCGGTCACTATCTTCTCAGGTAAACCGTACCGGCAGATCAAATCTTTCTCAATGAAACACTTGACCACCTTTTGAGTTACATGAGCATAAGAGCTGGCCTCCACCCACTTTGTGAAGTAATCAATGGTTACTAAGATAAATTGATGCTTATTGCTGGCCTTTGGGTTGATTGACGCAATCACATCTATTCCCCACATTGCAAACGGCCATAGTGATGTCATATTAAATAGAGGAGTTGGAGGTGCATTTATCTTATCACTATGCACTTGACATTTATGACATTTTCTGACATAATCGATGCAATCTTTCTCTATAGTCATCCAGAAGTACCTAGATCATTGCAATTGTCTAGCCATCATATGCCCACTTGCATGAGTTGCATAAATTCCTTCATGAATTTCTTGCAATGCTACCTTAGCTTCAATTTCATCTAGACATCTTAGTAAAGTTCCATTAAATGACCTTTTATATAGAATTTCTCCATCCAGGTAAAATTCCAGAGCTAACCTTCTCAAGGTCTTCATATCTGCTTTAGATGCCTTCAAGGGATACTCTTGATATTGGATAAACTGCTTGATGTCATAAAACCATGGGTTCCCATCTATTTCTCCTTCAATTAAATAACAATGAGCTGGAAAATTTTTAATCTCAATGCAAATTGGTTGTACCCTGATTCCGTAATCAGTTTTGGCCACAGAAGCTAAGGTTGTCAAAGCATCAGCAAACTGGTTTTTGTCTCTTCCTATATGGGTAAAATCTATCTTATCAAAGCCCTCAGTCAGTTTCGAGAGATATTGTTGATATGGTATCATTTTTTCTTCCTTGGTCTGCCATTCGCCTTTCACTTGACAGATTATTAACATTGAATCCCCATAGACATTAAGCTTCTTTATTTTCATCTCCAAAACAGCTTCTAATCCAAGGATACAAGCCTCATATTCAGTAGTATTGTTAGTGCATTCAAATTGTAATTTGACTAAGACGGGATATTGCTTCTTGTCAGGTGAGATTATCACAGCCCCTGCTCCATTACCAGAAACATTCACTACCACATCAAAATACATGATCCACCAATCATTCTTCTCTTTGTCTTCTTCTACTATCAACACATCCTCATCCGGGAAGTTAAATTTCAAAGACTCATAATCTTTGATAGCATTATCTGCTAGATGATCAACAATTACACTTCCTTTTACAGATTTTCTTGTCTTGTATATAATGTCATACTCAGCTAACATTACTTGCCACCTTGCTATTTGGCTTGACAAGTAAGGTTTCTCAAAGATGTATTTAAGAGGATCCATTTTTTAGATCAACCAGGTGGTATAATACAACATATATTGTCGAAGACACTTCGTACTCCATACAAGAGCACAACATAGCTTCTCAGTCATAGTATATCTGGATTCACAATCGGTAAACTTCTTACTTAGATAATAGATAGCTTGCTCCTTTCTTCCAGACTCATCATGGTGTCCCAACACACAACCCATTGCTACCTCATTTACTGTTAAATACAAGATCAAACGTCTTTCAGGCACAGGTGGCACTAGCAAAGGTGGATTCTGTAAGTATTGCTTTATTTTATCAAAAGCCTCTTGACAATCTTTGTCCCATGTACCAAGGTTCTTTTTTCGAAGTAATCAAAAAATTGGCTCACATGTTGCTTGTAACTGAGATATGAATTGAGCGATGTAATTTAAACGTCCTAAGAAGCCTCTTACTTCTTTCTCGATTTTAGGGACTGTCATAGCCTGAATTGCTTTCACTTTATCAGGATCGACCTCTATTCCTTTATTGCTTATCACAAATCCTAGCAATTTTCCAAACTTCACCCCAAATGAGCATTTTGAAGGATTCAGCTTTAACTGATACTTCCTTAGTCTATCAAATAATTTTCTTAGAACCTGAACATGATCTTCTTCATTCTTAGACTTGGCAATCATATCATCCACATACACTTCAATCTCTTTATGTATCATATCATGGAAAAGTGTCACCATTGCCCTTTGATATGTGGCTCCAACATTTTTTAACTCGAATGGCATCACTTTGTAGCAAAATATTCCCCATGGTGTGACAAAAGTGGTCTACTCTTTATCTTCTTTAACCATTTTAATCTGGTTATAACCGGAGAATCCATCCATGAAGGAGTAAGTTGAACTCCTAGCAGCTGACACGACTAAAAGATTGATGTCTTCTCCCAAGTGCAGGAGTGTCGAAGTAATAAATAACCCAGCAAGACCGGGGTCGAACCACAGAGAGGTTAATTGTACAAATTATAAACGACAATAGTAAAACAATAATAATAATAGTAATATCAATAATAACAACAATGACAATAATAATAATAATAATAATAATAATAATGAAAGAGAAGAAGAAGATGATGATGAGAACTTGGAGATGGAAAATTAATGTAAGGATTAAACAATAATAATAACAAATGTCAAGGTTAGAGGTTCCACTAATGGTATGTCAAACAAGTATAGTATAAACTTTTATTATTGAATTGGAAACCACACACAAAGGAGGTTCCAATCAGATTATAAATTGTTAACATGATTACATTAGTCATCTTATTCGATTAATGCTACTACTTGTAAATTTTGTCAAGCATTCATGATTATAACTTATGTTAACAACAAATCAAGTTCCTTTCATAGCTTAGGTGTCGGTTATACCATACAGTATGGGCTATGAAAGTGCCAAGCATTTGTTGTACCAAGTGTTATACAACATAAATCAAGATTAGTCATTTAACAAGCAAAGTATTAAAGAGTGAACAAGATAACAAATACAAAACATGTTAGTATCAAACATTAAAGTCCATATTAAGTTTACACTATACTTATTCTTACACCATTAGTGTAACCTTTTCACCTTGACATAATAAACTTAGCTAGACATAATGAAAGAAAGCAAAATAGATAAACAAAATAAGAACATAAAAGTTAACTAAGTAAAGGAAAGGAAATGAAAGGCATAAACTTAATATTAATGAAAGCAAAGCATAAACATTACAAAAAATACAAAGAGAGAAAGGAAGAGCATGATCTTGATCTGGAAACCAAGATGCCTAAATGCATGGCAAATACCTCCTTTTATAGGCCAAAATTGGGAACTATTGATTTGATGACTAATTGATAAGTGAAAAGAAAGAAAAATAAATAAACAAAATAAGAACATAAATAAGATAAAAGTTAGCTAAGTAAATGAAAGGAAATGAAAGGCATAAACTTGATATTAATGAAAGCAAAGCATAAACATTACAAAAAATACAAAGAGAGAAAGGAAGAGCATGATCTTGATCTGAACACCAAGATGCCTAAATGCATGGCAAATGCCTCCTTTTATAGGCCAAAATTGGGAACTATTGATTTGATGACTAATTGATGAGTGGGTGGCCAACTCTTGACTTGGTGACAATCCTTATCTTCTCTTGTCTGCCCAAAGAGTGGGTGGCCAACTCTTGGCTTGGTGGCAATCTTTATCTTCTCTTGTCTACCCAAAACATCATTGATAACGTCAAAATTAGAGCCACTTGAAAACATGAAAGTTGTAGGAAATTGTCTCAGCTTTCTTGTGTAAACAATTCAGCTCATTTGGACTTCTAGAACTCCAAATATGGCTAAAATACTGAACAGTGCTCGGGCTGGAAGACAGATTCGGGCTTCTTTGTTGTTGCTACAATTTGGACTTGAAAATGGCCTTTTTAGATCTTGGGCTCCATATGAAAGTTGTAGGCCTATGTCTTACCTTTCCATCCATACAAATTGGAACTAAATCTGAGATATATAGCTCCAGATATGACCCAATTACCGAATAGTGTTTCGGTTTGGATTGCACCGACATCTCTTTTCTAAGTTTGGCCATCTCTTTATCCTTGCAATTTAAGTTCTTCAAGTCATCAATCAATCCTTTCATTTATGTGATAGGCCTGCATTTAAAATGAACATTTACCACAAATTAAAGGTATCTTATATTATTAGATATATTATTATAAAACATGTTTTGGTTAAGGAGTTATTGATACTTCAAGTGCAAAATGATGATATAAAACCATGATAAAAATGCACTTTTAAGTACTAATCAGCAACATTGTCTACCAGGACATCTATGTGAGGCAAAAGAAAATCATCTTTTAAACTAGCTTTGTTTAGATCCTTGAAATCTACACATACTTTGATTTTGTCATCCTTTTTTAGTACTACCACTATATTAGATACCCATTGAGGGTATTTAATAACTTTTAGAAAACCAGCATCCCACTGCTTCTCTATCTCTACCTTGACCTTGAGCACAATATCTGGGCGAGTTCTTCTTAATTTCTGCTTAACAGGTTTACATCCTTCTATCAAAGGCAATCTGTGTACTACAATATCAATGTCTAAACCAGGCATATCTGCATAAGACCAGGCAAACACATGAAGATACTCTTATAGTAATAAGGTTAAACTGTATCTTTCTTCTGTAGTAATCAAAGTTCCAATATTTAGCTCTCTTTTATCTTGCTCAATGCCTACATTTATCACTTCTAATTCTTCCTTTACAGGTTTCCAAGCATGCTCTGACTGTTCTACCCGTCTAGCAAACTCTTCATTCCATTCCTCTTTATCCATTGCAATCTCATCCTTATTAAACTTTAGCCATTCATTTTAAATGCAATATGTTTGTGGATTTATGGAGGATTCACTTTCAGAATTCCTGAATGCGAAAGGTGTTTTTAGTGTGAATGCATATCTTGTAGCCGAAAAAAATAAAAGAAAGATAACAAATGCTAATGAAAATGCTTGATCTCAATAAAAGTTGGCTCAACAATTATGAAAAGACCTTATGTTGTCATCTTGAGCCAAGATTTCTAACTAGGTATAAAAACATAAAGCAAACTACAATGCAAAGCACACATAGCACATAAAAGCAAATATAAGTAGACGCTTAATCATTACTTCTTGAAAACAACTAGGGCTTCTTCAATCTCCCAATTCTAGAATACTTCTTCAACTGAAAGCTTTCGCACAAAGGCGCTGGTTGGAGCCTCTTCTAGAGAATGGACAGTTAACTGAGGTAACAATTCATCTTCTTTTGTTGTTTTTTGCTCATCATCACAGTTCCAGCCTTTCCCTTCACCTTCCTCTACATTGTTGATATCCATGACAGCAAGTTTCTGTCCCAAGACTTCCATCATGTTTTCAAGTTTCATCACATATGCTGACTTTGGAAAAGAAACATGGATAGATAGGATTACAATGTCTTCTTCCTCTGGCTTTCTTCCTTCTATTCTGGCCAACCTTCTTTCTTGCTTTATCCTAGCAGCTCTCTTGTGATCATCTTTCTTAGGCTTAAAGCCAAGCCCAAACCTCTGATCAGCAACCTTAATTTTCATCATGTTGACTCTTTTAAGATTTCCAATAATTGGATCATTCTAGAATGGTAACCCATGTTTTAAAAAGAATTTAGTTATCATTCTAGCAGTATCAGAAATAACTGGTCTTCTCAACACCATATTCTCTGGTACCTATTCAATGTTCACAATCTCGAAGGCATGGAGATTTCCATCTTTGCAATCTTCTGCTTCAATATAAAAGACCGTCACATTCCTTATCATGGACAAGGTTTCTTCTGCCTTAACTTTCACTAGAGTACCATTGATAATGTACTTCAAACATTAGTGTAGAGATAATGTCACAGCCCTAGAGGCGTGTATCCATGGCCTTCCTAATAACATGCTATACGAAGAATGGATATCCATCACTTGTAGGGTTATCAAAAATATTTGAGGCCCTATAAACAATTCAATGTCAATGGTCCCTATTACCTGTCTAGGGGAACCATCATATGCTCTATTTGTCATAGTACTTGGCCTCATATGAGTCACATCAATTGGCATCTCATCTAGCATATACCTTAGTAGCACATTCAAAGTTGAACCATTATCCACAAGCACTTTGCCGATCAGATAGTCCTTATATTTCACGGTGATATACAAGGGCTTGTTATACCGAGTCCCTTCCGGGTCTAGCTCATCGTCAGTGAAGTATAAGTAATTGGAGGCTTGAATTCTTCCCACCAAATATTCCATTGTATCTTGAGTAATATCCTGTGGCACATATGCTTCATTCAACACCTTTTGCAATGCTTTACGGTGTAACTCAGAACTCAAGATAAGTGACATTAAAGAGATTCTAGTAGGATTTTTCTTCAACTGATCTACCACACTATACTCTCTATGCTTTATCAACTTCAGAAATTCATTAGACTCCTCTTCACTTATAGGTTTGTTCACTTCCATATCTTTAAAAGCATCAACTATTTCTTTTCCTTTAGCTTTCCTCTGCCTCTCTAATTCTTCTAGTGTAAAACACCGACCACTTCAAGTTAAACCACCAATTTCAGTATGGAAGATAGGAGTAGGATTCTTAATGTTGAAAGAATACCCATAATTGTAAGGCATTGTGCCATAACTTCCATTATTAGTGCATACAGGCTTGGTTAGGATTAGTTTTAGTGGACCACCCACAATTGGTTGAAGTCTACAGACCTCCATTTTTTTCTCCTGACGGCCTATCATCCCAACTTCACTGCTCTCTTCTTCACTTTCTATCCGTATCATGCCGAAAATCAGCATCCTTTTCACTTATTGGTGAAATTCTTCACAATCATCAATGTGATGTCCCACCTCGCCATGAAACTTACAGTAATTATTTCCATTCATTACTAGTTCAAACTTGGATAAATATCCAGACTGTACTATCATACCATACAGTTTTTACATGGAAACCTTTAAAGCTCTTTCGTTCTTACCCTCTACTCCTACAGCATGCACCCCTCCACTACTTGTAGCATGATTGGGTAAAGGGTTGGAATTCACATTTGGTGCATCATCAAAAGTTATCCATCCAACTTTTATCAATTACAGAAGCTTGTTTTTAAATGCGCTACAGCTTTCAATGTTATGCCCAGCAATGCCAGCATGATACTTACATGTCATATCAGGCTTATACCAATTTGGGTATGGAGGTTGTAGTGGTGTTAAGGGAACAGGGGCCACTTGCCCAATACTCAACAACTTCGAGTACATTTCTCCCAATAGAAGTGGTAATGGTGGCAATCGTTCTTAGGTTATTTGAAAATTCTTTCTTGGAGGATTAACAATCTGGTTACTTTGTTGGTCATTTGGTTGGATTTGTTGGTTGGTAGGGAATGGTTTAGTGAAGTTTACACTTGCAACTTGTTGGGTAGGTATTTGAAAGTTATAATGATGGTAATTTTTGTCTTACCCTTGTACCCTCCTTCTACATTGTTCACCTCAGAATCCTTCTTTTTCCCAGCAAAGCCTTTCTTCTCAGTAGGCTCTAACATTCTCCTCATTCTTATTGCTTGTTCTATCCTTTCAGCAATAGTTATAGCATCATAGAAATGCTAAGTTGAACTACCCACTAGGTGTTCAAAGTAGGGAGATTTAAAAGTGTTAGAAAACAGAGTGACCATTTCTTTTTCTAACAAAGAGGGTTGCACATGAGGTGCTTTTTTACGACATCTCAAAGCGTATTCTCTTACAGTCTTTTTGTTGCCCTTCTCCATGACTAACAAGCTTGACCTGTCTGGGGCTACCTCCACGTTGAATTTATACTGGTCCACAAAAGCTTTGACCAAATCTTTCCACTTTCTTATCTTTGTATTATTTAGCCTTGTATACCAGCTTAGCGCTAATCCAGAAAGACTGTCTTAAAAGAAATGGATGAGAAGTTTCTCATCATTCACCACTTCTGCCATCTTATTACAATAAGATTTAAGATGAGTGACTGGGCATTCAGTTCCAGTATACTTGATAAATTCTGGTACCTTAAATTCTTTGGGTATAGCTACATTTGGGACTAAACACATCTCTGCAGCATGAACGGGATCATATAAGTCTGCCCCTTCGACTGCCCTCAATCTTTCTTCCAGAGCGATCAATTTATCATAATCAACATGTTTAGAGAATCTCATCCTATGTGAGTCATCACTTGTCAAGTTTACAATCGGCACTTGTGCTGGTGGAACATTGGTAGTGAACTGTTGTTCAAATGAAGAGGGATTTGCCCCTAAATTTTGAGAAGTGAATACAAAAGAAGCTGCTAGTATAGATACAAATGGAGTTGCAACTGCTGGTTGAGTAGAGGTATCCTCTCCAGACTTGGATACCAAGGTCTCCTCGAGTAGACTTGTAAGTCGTGCAATATCATTTTTCATGCTCTCCAACTCCCTTTGATAATGAGCCTCTAGATGTGCTCTTTCTTCGTTCTCCATTATCTTCCTTCATAGTCGAGTGTAATGAATTTTATGGTATTTTAGGGGACCTATATTTCAACCTGAATGAATGCAAGTAAAATGAATGAAATGCATAAATAGATGCAAAATGCCATATGGATGGTGCATGCTTGTTATTTGTTTTAGGTTTTCCTTTCACTTATGATAAGGAACAGACCAGATCAGATTCTCTTAAGAAATTTCTCACTAAGGACTCCAAACCTACAGGAACTTGAACCGATTTAGGGAAGAAATTTGATGTTTTCATTCTGATCTGTAAAAAATTCCTCAATAGTATTGGTTTTTTTCCATCTCACACTTCCTATAAAGATCAATGGAGATATAATGAGAATATGGAATGCATTGACATTTATTTGTGTCTTAAAGGGTATATCCTACTTGATAGGATTTAACTCATAAGGTTTGGCTCAGTTTAGTCTATCCTCAAAGAAATTATTTGGTTCTTAAATTGCCTGAATTACTCATGAAGTAATCGGCCTCTTAACCTTATACAACATGAGTATAGGAAAAAATTTCACAATACCCATTGCATAGGGTGAGTTACAATCCAAGCAAAAGTCCAAATGAGCATCAGTGGACATAAGTCACACTTGCCATTTGAATCTTTCTTTTCTAATCTTAAAAAGGACGAGCTCGGGTCCAGAGCTTTTATGGGTTCACCGTGAAGTGTGTGAATACACTGATTAGTACTTAAAAGTGCATTTTTATCAAGGTTTTACATCATCATCTTGCACTCGAAGTATCAATAACTCCTTAACTAAAACATGTTTTATAATAACATATCTAATAATATAAGATACCTTTAATTTATGATAAATGTTCATTTTAAATGCAGGCCTATCACATAAATGAAAGGATTGATTGATGAATTTAAGAAATGAAATTAAAAGGACAAAGAGATGGCCAAACTTAGAAAAGAGATGTCGGCGCAATCCAAACCAGAATACTATTCGGTAATTAGGTCATATTTGGAGCTGTAGATATCAGATTTTGGTCTACTTTATATGGATGGAAAGGTAAGATATAGGCCTACAACTTTCATATGGAGCCTAAGATCTAAAAAGGTCATTTTCAAGTCCAAATTGTAGCAACAACAAAGAAGCCCGAATTTGTCTTCTAGCCCGAGCACTGTTTGGTATTTGGACCATATCTGGAGTTCTAGAAGTTCAAATGAGCTGAAGTTTTTACATAAGAACGATGAGACAATTTCCTACAACTTTCATGTTTTCAAGTGGCTCCAATTTTGACGTTATCAATGACATTTTGGGCAGACAAAAGAAGATAAGGATTGTCACCAAGCCAAGAGTTGGCCACCTACTCATCAATTAGTCATCAAATCAATAGTTCCTAATTTTGGCCTATAAAAGGAGGCATTTGCCATGCATTTAGGCATCTTGGTTTCCAGATCAAGATCATGCTCTTGCTTTCTCTCTTTACATTTTTTATAATGTTTATGCTTTGCTTTCATTAATATCAAGTTTATGCCTTTCATTTCCTTTCCTTTACTTAGTTAACTTTTATGTTCTTATTTTGTTTATCTATTTTGCTTTCTTTCATTATGTCTAGCTAAGTTTATTATGTCAAGGTGAAAAGGTTACACTAATGGTGTAAGAATAAGTATAGTGTAAACTCAATATGGACTTTAATGTTTGATACTAACATGTTTTGTATTTGTTATCTTATTCACTCTTTAATACTTTGCTTGTTAAATGACTAATCTTGATTTATGTTGTATAACACTTGGTACAACAAATGCTTGACACTTTCATAGCCTATACTGTATGGTATAATCGACACCTGAGCTATGAAAGGAACTTGATTTGTTGTTAACATAAGTTATAATCATGAATGCTTGACGAGATTTACAAGTATTAGCATTAATTGAATAAGATGACTAATGTAATCATGTTAACAATATATAATCTGATTGGAACCTCCTTTGTGTGTGGTTTCCAATTCAATAATAAGAGTTTATACTATACTTGTTTGATATACCATTAGTGGAACCTCTAACCTTGACATTTGTTATTATCATTGTTTAGTCCTTACATTAATATTCCATCTCAAAGTTTTCATCATCATCTTCTTCTTCTCCTTTTTTTTCTTTATTATTATTATTATTATTATTATTGTTATTACTATTATTATTGTTGTTGTTGTTGTTGTTGTTGTATTATTGTTATTTATAATTTGTACAATTAACCTCCCTGTGGTTCGACCCCGGTCTTGCCGGGTTATTTATTACTTCGACACTCCTACACTTGGGAGAAGACATCAATCTTTTAGTCGTGTCAAGTTTTTGGCACCGTTGCCGGGGAGGTAAGTTCTTGTACAAATTATAGCATTTATTTTATTTTCTCTTTTCACCTTTCTTGAATATAACTTTGTTTCTTGTCTCTTCTTTCTTCTTCTTTTTTTGTTTTCTTCTTCCTTTTTATTCTATTCCTACACGTGCATGAGAGTGTGGTCATGTACATCAAGTGGTAGACTTTGTAGGGTATCCTCATCATTTTCAGAAAATATGGTCGAAGAAGATAATCAATCACTTCATAATGAGAATAATGAGAATAACTGTGTTAGAACACTTAGAGACCATATGAATCCCACAAGAACAAGTGCATCATCATGCATAGTTTTTCCTCCTGATGCATCTCATTTTAATTTTAAGTCACGCATTATTCAACTTTTATCTTCTTTTCATGGCTTAGAATTGGAAAGGTAAGACATAGGCCTACAACTTTCATATGGAGCCCAAGATCTAAAAAGGCTATTTTCAAGTCCAAATTGTAGCAACAACAAAGAAGCCCGAATCTGTCTTCCAGCCCGAGCATTGTTCGGTATTTGGCCCATATCTAGAGTTCTAGAAGTCCAAATGAGCTGAATGTTTTACACAAGAACGATGAGACAATTTCCTACAACTTTCATGTTTTCAAGTGGCTCTAATTTTAACATTATCAATAACATTTTGGGCAGATAAGAGAAGATAAAGATTGTCACCAAGTCAAGAGTTGGCCACCTACTCATCAATTAGTCATCAAATCAATAGTTCCTAATTTTAGCCTATAAAAGGAGGCATTTGCCATACATTTAGGCATCTTGGTTTCCAGATCAAGATCATGCTCTTGCTTTCTCTCTTTGTATTTTTTATAATTTTTATGCTTTGCTTTCATTAATATCAAGTTTATGCCTTTCATTTCCTTGCATTTACTTAGTTAACTCTTATCTTATTTATATTCTTATTTTGTTTATTTACTTTTCTTTCTTTCATTATGTCTAGCTAAGTTTATTATGTCAAGGTGAAAAGGTTACACTAATGGTGTAAGAATAAGTATAATGTAAACTTAATATGGACTTTAATGTTTGATACTAACATGTTTTATATTTGTTATCTTGTTCACTCTTTAATACTTTGCTTGTTAAATGATTAATCTTGATTTATGTTGTATAACATTTGGTACAACAAATGCTTGCCACTTTCATAGCCCATACTGTATGGTATAACCGACACCTGAGCTATGAAAGGAACTTGATTTGTTGTCAACATAAGTTATAATCATGAATGCTTGACGAGATTTACAAGTACTAGCATTAATCGAATAAGATGACTAATGTAATCACGTTAACAATATTTACAAGTATTAGCATTAATTGAATAGGATGACTAATGTAATCATGTTAACAATCTATAATCTGATTGGAACCTCCTTTGTGTGTGGTTTCCAATTGAATAATAAGAGTTTATACTATACTTGTTTGACATACCATTAGTGGAACTTCTAAACCTTGACATTTGTTATTATCATTGTTTAATCCTTACATTAATATTCCATCTCAAAGTTCTCATCATCATCTTCTTCTTCTCTTTTTTTTTCTTTATTATTATTATTATTATTATTATTATTATTATTATTATTATTATTATTATTATTA
>NW_011499979.1:105660-107646 GCF_000495115.2 Populus euphratica
GTTATTGTTATTGTTATTGTTATTATTATTGTTATTGTTATTGTTATTGTTATTGTTACTATTATTATTGTTGTTGTTGTTGTTGTTGTTGTTGTTGTTGTATTATTGTTATTTATAATTTGTATAATTAACCTCCCTGTGGTTCGACCCCGGTCTTGTCGGGTTATTTATTACTTCGACATTCCTACAATTGGGAGAAGACATCAATCTTTTAGTCGTGTCATACACAAATAAATAACATGCATGCATGTGACAATATGGAAAATTGAAAAGAATTGCAGTAATAAATAATGCAAATAAAATAAATGCCAAAAATAAATAGCAATAAGAAAAGGCATATGAAAAGCAAACACAAGCAGTTGGTTCAACTCTAATTCCCAGTGGAGTTGTCATTCTGTTGCTACACGATGTTAGGCGATGGCTCCACTCTTTTTTGTTTGTTTAACAAAAAAGAATAAGTTTTTTTCTTGATTTGGGGGAATAAAGATTTTATTGGAGTTACCATCTAGTAATTTGAGGGAACTAGAAATCCAAAATTAGACACTGGTCCCAGAGATTCACGTACTGGGTTAGTTATGATTAAGGGAAGGTAGACACCACCTTTAAAACATCATTTCAAAGAAAGGTTACCCTTACTTGTGTGTTTTTTATTTGATTCAAATTCTATTATATTTTGAGCTTATTTGCAAAAATTTTAAGATGGTTAACGTTGGTCCCTAAAAATAGGAGACACATTAAAAATGACATCAGTCCCTAAAACTAGGAGACTTTGTCTAAAATGTCAATGTTTGTCCCTAAAAAGGAGAGTTAGGTCTGATTTACCAAAAGAAATAATAATGGACATAATCCATATTTGCTATTTAAATTTTTGACATCGGTCGTTTTTTGTAAATAAAAGAGACATGTCGACAAATAATATTTATTTTATAAAACAAAAATTATTTCGATATCGTTGAGAAATTGGTATATCCATACTTGAGAATCGGGCTTTAGACCCACAAATAATGACATGATAACATGGGTGTTGGACCCACGTCGTTATTTATTTTAAAATTTTTTTTTTTACATGCAAAAAAAATTTACAAGTATTTATATATAAAAATATAAAAAATACCATCAAAAATCATAAAACATTACCTGAGTGTCACTGTATAGGTAAAAGACTGAAATACCCTTGGATTTCTTGGAATTTTATGAAAATGCCATTGGCGGCACGTGTGCCTCACGCGCAGCTACTGTTGGAGGCGATGAAATTTTCTGGCGAGCTTTTGGCCAAAAAATGGTTGATTCTGGTAGATCTGAGGGCGAGGATTCTGATGGTCGTAGTCTCGACGACCATTGATTGCTAACGAGGGATAATCGTCGGTTTGAAACCTCGATTGGCCGATGACAGTTACAGCCTTTTTCCGGCTCGATTCAGCGGTGAAAGCGCGTAAAACGGCCAAGGTTTTGCTTTAGAGGGAGCGATTCACCTTTCTATTGTGGTTTGGTGTCTTAAAATGAGGATCTGATGAGAGAGAGACAATCGCCGGCGAGAGGAGAGAGAGACACTGAGATTTGCTACGGTGCGAACACGCGCATGGTACACTGGTGCAGCTGAAGTCTGTGAACCGTTGGATCTCGCATGAACTCATCCTGCGGCTGTGATTGGCTTGATCTGCAAGCTAAAATCTAAGACAATTTTCTACAACTTTCATGTTTTCAAATGGTTCCAATTCTGACATTATCAATGATGTTTTGGGCAGACAAGAGAAGATAAGGATTGTCACCAAGTTAAGAGTTGGCTACCCACTCATCAATTAGTCATCAAATCAATAGTTCCTAATTTTGGCCTATAAAATAAGGCATTTGTCACGTATTTAGGTATCTTGGTTTCCAGATCAAGATCATGCTCTTCCTTTCTCTCTTTGTATTTTTTGTAATGTTTATGCTTTACTTTCATTAATATCAAGTTTATGCCTTTCATTTCCTTTCATTTGCTTAGTT
>NW_011499979.1:107784-115722 GCF_000495115.2 Populus euphratica
TTAATCTTTCATCTCAAAGTTCTCATCAACTTCTTCTTCTTTATTATTACTATTATTACTATTACTATTACTACTATTAATATGACTACTACTACTACCACTACTACTACTATAGTTATTATTACTATTGTTGTTGTTATTGTTGTTGTTGTATTATTATTATCTATAATTTATATAATTAACTTCTCTGTTATTTGACCCTGGTCTTGCCGGGTTATTTATTACTTCGACACTCCTGCACTAAGGAGAAGACATCAATCTTTTGATCGTGTTAAAAATCGTCATCGTCAGCACTTTATCTGCCATCTCCAGCCATCGCAGACAACAAGCAACCGCCGCCCTTCACGCCAGGTACGTCTGTTCCCTTCTCTACTCTATCTTCTCTTTTCCTATCATTAACATGCAGATTATAATTCATGTTCTGCAGCCAATGAATAATTGGTTGGTTACTGTGTTGGGCACAGTAACCAACCAATTATCATTTTAATGGGCCAACCTTGGCCCATTTTGTATTTTAAGCCGGTTCTGGCCCATTTTGTTTGGGGTTGGAGCCAACCCGTTCCATTTTGTTTTGGGCTGAAGCTGACCTGTTTCATTTTCATGTCAGGCCAGTGCTAGCCCGTTTTGTTGTATGTTGGGCCGGTGCTAGCCCATTTTTTTATGTTGGGCCTTGCTGACCTATTCCAAATAGATACACCGTAAAAATACAAATCCGATATTAAAATATCCGATTTTCGCCAAAACTTTCAAAAAATATAAAAAATTAAAAAAACAAAAAAATATTTTCGTGCGTACAGCCAAGTGTCTGAAAGCTATAAAAAATTATATTGTATTTTTCATACACCAAAAATAATATTTTAGCATGTATTTTGTCTTTAATAACCGGTTTATTAAAGTCAAGAGAACATTGGTCAAAATTCCAAAAACAACAAAAATTTATTTTATTTTTCGTTTCGTATCCGGGGTATGACATTACATGTAATACGTATTATGGATATTTAATTTATTTTTGGACAATAAAATGGTTAGTTTTAACCATATTTTTAGATAAGAACCTTCTTATTGAGAAAAACTTGTTTTGAGCCTTAGACAAACCAACAATTAAAAAACACAAAACAAGACCTTAGATTTGATCAGACAAAACAATGCAACCTATCTCGCGTAGGGTATATTTGGGGTGCTAATACCTTCCCTTTAAGAAACTAGTCTCCGTGCCTGATCTCTGAGACCAGTTAGGGTTCCTAGTAAACAGAATACTAGGTGGCGACTCCCATTTAATTTTTCACTAATAACAGACATATTCATTGTCTCTTCATATTTTGCTGAAAATACACCACATCCACATTTTTATTTTTCCTGGATGGTGGATGATCATCGCGACACCGCACACATGACAGATAAGATGTACTTTGATATATAGGCTAAATGTTAACTAGGCTCATGAAAAAGAACAATCTAGATCAAATGAATCTTTAATGCGTGGAAAATTTAGCAAGAAAAGGTTCATAAGTAATCTTAGGTTTTAAACAAGGAAAACATCTTGCTTATATTAATTAAGCTTGTCTATTTATTAATAAAAATCGGATGATTCAATAATATGAAATGACTTGTTATGCACATTTTAGTTATAATTTTGTTTGTCTTTGTAGAGGCTGACACCTTTCAATGTAAACAAATTTCTTTTATCAAAAAAAAAATTGAAGTCACTTAATGTAGGCTATAGCTCACGGCTATAAAAGAATGGATACCTATGAGTCTCAAATGGTGTATAAAGGTCAAAGGATATAGGATTACTTGTAGAGATCTTTCAGGTTTGTGTCATGGATTTTAATTGTTTTTTATAATCAATGTCATTATGATATCAATTCTTTACTCTCTTTTTTTTCTTTTAACATTTGTCTCTTAATCAAGTTGACAACTAAGATATGCCTTGTAATGTGAAGAGTGTTGTTTAGGTAGTCAAAGATTAGTACCTTACTTTAGCATGTTTTGACTTGTACAAATTAAAAAAAAAAAAAAAGATATTTGAGGGACTTCCACCTATTTTTAACATCATAATAATAATGAATAAAATATTAATTACTTTCAAATAATTCTCTATATTATTTGAGATTGTTACTTATCCTTCCTAAAAGTCTATTTTTTATTATTAGAAATGACTTTTACAAGCACGTAGCATTGGCTATAGTTTTAGGCTAGAAAAAAAAAGAATTTCTTAGGCTTAAAGGTGTTTAAAAGGTTTAGATGACCTAGGATCACTTTAATACATTTTTGAACATGTCAATAATATTGCATGATTTCTTTTTTTTTTTATAACAAGCTTTTTAGGCTCAAAAGGGGACTAACAAGGGATATATATTTTTTATAAATAGGAAGGTGAAGAAGGTCTTCTTTCTTCATTTCAAATGCAAATTATTTTAGACCGATAAACATTGATCTTGGTTGATGTGATTTGTTCGAACTTAACAAAGAATTCCTTGACGTGAATTTATAACTTCATGAACTTTCTATGCATCATTATATATAAATCCAAATGAATTTGTCTAACATGTTTTGGATCACAATCTTTTCTTTAAGAATTTTTTGTTGATATTTATATCCTTTGATAATTCTGAAAACTGCCCCTTAATGTAGGAGTAATCCTGGTCAAAGGGTTATTATTGAAGAATTTTTTTTTTAATGGCTCAAATGAGAATAATAATGGATGATTTCTAGACCTGCGAAAGGATTGTGAAAGATGATATTTTTTTCATTTCAAATCCAAACTTATCTACATTGATAAATGTTAGCCTTTTTTTTAGGAAAACTTGTTCCTTAACCTCGAGAAAATGTGGTGGGATATGTGGGTTCATGATTAGTATTTAAAAATATATTTTTATCAAGGTTTTGTATCATCATTTTGCACTTGAAGTATCAATAACTCTTTAACTAAAGCATATTTTATAATAACAAGTTTGATATTATAAGATACCTTTAATTTGTGATAAATATTCATCCTAAATATAGGCCAATCACATAAATGAAAGGATTGATTGATGAGGTGAAGTACTGAAAATGAAAGGACAAAGAAATGGTCAAATTTAGAAAAAAGATGTTGGTACAATCCAAACTGGAACACTGTTTGGTAATTAGGTCATATCTAGAGCTGTAGATCTCAGATTTAGATCTGCTTTATATGGATGGAAAGCCAAGACATAAACATAAAATTTTCATGGAAGGCAACACTCAATTCTGTTGTTTGGAAGTTCAAATCTTAGCAACAATAAAGAACCGAATCTTTCCTGTAGCTCAGACATTATTCTGTGTTCAGCCCATATCTCAAGTTCTAGAAGTCTAAATTACCTCAACTTTTTTTTTTTCTTGAAAAGCTAAGATAATTTTCTAGAACTTTCATGGTAAGATTGGTTCAAATTCTGACGTTATCAATGATGTTTTTGGCAGACATAAAGATAAGAATTATCACCAAGTCAAGAATTGGCCTCCCACTTATCAATTAGTCATCAAATTAATAGTTACTAATTTTAGCCTATAAAATGAGGCATTTGCCATGTATTTAGGCATCTTAGTTTTCAGATTAAGATCATGCTCTTGCTCTCTCTTTATTGTAATGCTTAAGTTTTGCTTATATTAATCTCTTATTTATGCTTTTCATTTCTTTTTCTTTACTTAGTTAACTTTTATCTTATTTATGTTCTTATCTTATTTATTTAAGTTTCTCTCTTTTATTATATTTAGTTAAGTTTATTATGTCAAGGTGAAAAGGTTACACCAATGGTGTAAGAATAAGTATAGTATAAACTCAATATGGACTTTAATATTTGATACTAATATGTTTTGTATGTGTTATCTTGTTCACTTTTAATACTTTATTTGTTAAATGGTTAATCTAGATTTGTGTTGTATAACACTTGGTGCAACAAATACTTGACACTTTCATAGCTCAACCATATGGTATAACCGACACTTGTGCTACGAAAAGAACTTGATTTGTTGTTAACATAAGTTATAATCATGAATACTTGACAATATTTACAAGTATTAGCATTATTCGAATAAAATAACTAATGTAATCATGTTAACAATTTATAATCTAATTGGAACTTCCTTTGTGTGTGATTTCTAATTGAGTAATAAAAAGAGTTTATACTATACTTGTTTGAAATACCATTAGTGGATCCTCTAACCTTGACATTTATTTTTATCATTGTTTAATCCCCATATCAATCTTACAATCTCAAAGTTCTCTTTAATTTCTTATTCCTCCTCTTCTTCTTCTTCTTATCATTATTATTATTATTATTATTATTATTATTATTATTATTATTATTAGTACTACTACTACTACTACTACTATTGTTGTTGTTGTTGTTGTTGTTGTTGTTGTTGTTATTTGTAAATTATATAGTTAACATCCTTATGGTTCGACCCTAGTCTTGTCAGGTTATTTATTACTTCGACACTCCTGCACTTGGGAAAAGACATTAATCTTTTGGTCATATCAGTCCATAACCTAAATGTGCACCATTCATGTCATTGAAATATCAAATTTTTGAAAGCAAGATTTTCTCTTTGTAAGGTTCATATAGAGATAGAATGTGTTTTATGATTTTTTATAAGGATAAGCGTAAAGCAAGAAGCTTTGTCTTCTTATATTTATCAAAGATGGAAAGGGGTTTTATCTCTCTCTCTTCTTCTTTTTTGTACCAAAGAACGTAGGGATTGTACCCTAATATTTGCATGATTTATTTTGGAGTCTAACCAAATTTTAGAAATTTTTCAATTTTAATTATTTGATCGTATATAAGAATAAATGTCAACGTAAATTCAAAAGAACATCTAGGAATTTCAAAGCAATAATAAGATTAAGTAAATATACTTTATTAAAAGTGCAATGTAGTTCCCAAGACATGTCAAAACTAAAATACAGAAAAGATGGTCTCAAAAACCTCATTCACAAAATTTAGCTAGCAGAGCAACAAGACGGCACATATCTCATCTTCACATTAGTTATCCTAAATTAAACATCCGTGACTTTCAACATTGACTTATATATGAGCTTCTTGCATTTATTGGAAATAAACTTACACCTCTTTATAGTCTCCATTGAGCAAATGTTAAGATTTTATAAACAATATTTGGGCATAGGTTATAAGCTGGGTCCATGGTAAAGTAAAGGTTTTGCTTGCTTGAATAAATCCATGACAATGGTTCCTTGTAATAGCTCCTTTTTTTTCTAATTCTAACTTCATGGAAAAATTAAATTTAAGGGACCGTTATTTCTCCTTCAAATTAATAAAATGCATAAATAAATTGATGAAAATGCATAATTAATTATAGATACATGTAATTTGTAAAAAAGAAAGATGTGTGAAGGACTAAATTGACTTTTTCTTGGAAAACTTTCATTGAGGACTCCAAACCCACAAGGACTCCAACTAATTTGGGAAAAAAATTATTTCCTCTTTGTATTAGTCCTTGTATCCTTAAAAGTAATGTATCCACCTTCTAACACTTTTTAAACAGATCGATGCAGATCTAATAAAATCATTAAAGATATATGACATGGCATGTTATTGTCTGTGTCTTATGAATGGTTTATCTTAAAAGATAAGATCTAACTCATAAAATATCTAAGTTCAGCTTGTATAAGCATACACATGCAACAATAATATGATAGATTAAACAATGTTAAAAATAAATAGCAATAAATATGAATATTTATAGAAAAATAAAATTCACATGCAGATAGCATAATAACCAAAAAGAGAAATTAAGAGAGAATACTCAAACAATAGACTCAACCCTAAAGTCCCTAATGGAGTTATCATTTTGTTGCACCTTAGTGAATGTTGGTCAAGACTAAATATGTATATCATGGAAAACTAGGAGCCCCCACCTAGTGATTAAAAGAAACTAGGGATCCTAAAAAGTAGCAATAGTTCTAGAGAATCAAGCAAGGGGTTAGTTATGCTAAAGAGAAGAATGATGTCACCTAACATGACTAAATGATTGATTTATTCATTCAAGTTTAGGAGTGTCAAAATAATAAATAACCCGTTAAGACTAGGGTCAAATCACAAGAAAGTTAATTATATAAACTACAAATAAAGAAATAGATAATAACAGAAAAGGAGTTGAAAAGAGCTTTAAGATATGATGTTGATGTAAGGATTAAACAAGGATAAAATAATTTTCAAGGTTAAAGGATCCACTAATGGTATTTCAAACAAGTATAGTATAAACTTTTTTTATTACTCAACTGAAAACTACACATAAGGAGGTTCCAATCAAATTATAAATTATTAACATGATTACATTATATATCTTATTTAAATAATGTTAATACTTGTAAATATTGTCAGGTATTCATGATTATAACTTATGTTAACAACAAATCAAGTTCCCTTCACAGCACAGGTGTTGGTTATACCATACAGTTGGGCTATGAAAGTGCCAAGTATTTGTTGTACCAAGGGTTATACAACATAAATCTAGATTACCTATTTAACAAGGAAAGTATTAAAAGTGAACAAGGTAACAAATGCAACATATGCTAGTATCAAACATTAAAGTTCATGTTAAGTTTATATTATGCTTATTCTTACACCATTAGTATAACATTTTCACTTTGACATAATACACCTAACTAAACATAATGAAATAGAGAAACATAAATAAACAAGATAAGAACATAAATAAGATATAACTTAACTAAGTAAAGGAAAGGAAATGAGAAGCATAAATAAATAAAAAATTAATATAAGCAAAACTTAAGCATTACAAAAATATAAAGAGAGAGTAAGAACATGATCTTAATCTGAAAATCAAGATGTCTAAATGCATGGCAAATACCTTTTTTATAGGCCAAAATTTAAAACTATTAATTTGATGACTAATTATTGAGTGGGTGGCCATATCTTCACTAAGTAACAAACCTTATTTTCTTATCTGCCAAAAACATCATTGATAACATTAAAATTTGAGAAAATTGTCTCATCTTTCTAACAAAAAATAAATAAGTGCATTTGAACTTGTAGAACTTGAGATATGGGCTAAACATTAAATAATATCTAGGCTACAAGATAAATTTGGACTTTTCTTTTGATGTTAAGATTTAGACTTTCAAATAGTAAAATTAAGTCTTGGACTCTCATGAATGTTTTAAGCCTTTTTCTTAACTTTCTAGCCATATAAACCAAACTAAAATCCAAGATCTACTACCTCATATATGACCCAATGAGTGAACAGTGTTCCAGTTTGAACTGAACCAGCATCTCTTTTCTAAACTCAGCATTCTCTTTGTCTTCTCAATTTCAGTAGTTAAACTCATCAATCAATCCTTTTATTTATGTGATAGGCCTGCATTTAAGATAAGTATTTAGCATAAATTAAAGGTATTTTATATTTATTAAATATATTATTATAATACATACTCTAGTTAAGGAGTTACTGATACTTCAAGTGAAAAATAATGATATAAAACTTTGATAAAAATTCACTTTTAAATATTAATCATCACCCTTATAGCATCTCTTCTTACGAAAGGTTACCTTTATTATGTATTTTCTCCTAAATTTATCTTTGTAATTGCCATTAATTATCCTAATTGTTTTTAGCTTATTTTTATTTTTAATTTCTAATTGTTTTGTGGAAAATGTTTTATGTCGATCTCTAAAAATAGGAAACGCGTCGATTTGGTTTTCAAAAGAAAATCAAATATTAATATCAATCCTTTTTAGAAAGAGACTTTTTGTTTTGTGACACGACTAAAAGATTGATGTCTTCTCCCAAGTGCAGGAGTGTCGAAGTAATAAATAACCCGGCAAGACCGGGGTCGAACCACAAGGAGGTTAATTGTACAAATTATAAAAAACAATAAAAAAACAAAAAAAACAATAACAATAACAACAACAACAATAATAATAACAACAACAATAA
>NW_011499979.1:123407-128291 GCF_000495115.2 Populus euphratica
ACATTTACCACAAATTAAAGTTATCTTATATTATTAGATATATTATTATAAAACATGCTTTGGTTAAGGAGTTATTGATACTTCAAGTGCAAAATGATGATATAAAACCATGATAAAAATGCACTTTTAAGTACTAATCATTTTGATTATTTATTGTTTTTTTAAATAGTCATCAATCCCTTTAAAGGTGGCTTATCTTTTGCAAGACTTATCCTTATAACAAGAGACAAGAGACGTGCTAAAAATAATGTTTAATACTAAAAGAAAGATTGCATCAAAGTTGCTAAGACTGAGTATTCAACGTATATGGATTTTAAAAAAGTAGATTTTGAACCCATATTGATAATATGAATTAGGTTTTGGATCTAATTATTAGCTACATGGGCCTTAAAGAGATTGAACTTTAGCCATATATTCTTGTTGGTTTTTTTTTATATTATTTTTTTACATTTTTTTATTTATTTTAATTATATGAGAATATCACCAAAAAAATTCAGATTCTTAAAAAAAAATCAAAATACATAAGATTTAAATGCAAAAATAACAAAAGCATTTATTTGAGGTTTAGAATTTCCCTTGGGGGAGAAAACACCAAAAATCACTGTAAAATATTACTAGAACACGTGGCTAGAGAATCTCGCACTAGCCAACATGCAGAAATGGGCTTGAAGAACCATGTGTTTAATGCCCTAGTTAGCTGATTATCTTTAAAATCTGTGTGTGTGGCTTTTACATGCATCAATTAAAATGTGTTGTGGTAAACTCAATCAACCACCAACCATCATCTGCAGCCACCTACTATCAACCACTACCACCTACTATCAACCACCACCACCTACAGCCACCTATTATCAACCACCACCACCTGCTGCCTCTCAATTTATGTATAAATAAGCTATTAAGTTTATGTTATTAAGTGTGGGAAAGAAAAGAGAGAAACGCAAGAGAGAGAAAAAAGGTGTGTATTAAAAGTGTGTTTGATTTTGTAAGCTTTTGTTTTTGTAATAAAATCATGTGTTTTATCCCCTCTGAGTGTTACAAAGCCACCATCAGTGGTTTCTCCCACTAACAATTGGTATTAGAGCCCCGTTTGTCAGAAAACAGAGGTGTTTTTGGGATACATCTAATTTTTCAAAGTTGTTAACAACCATTTTTTATCATTTCATCATATAGTATTCATCCATACAAACTCACTGGTGTAAAAATCATCTTTATCGGAGACCACGGTAGCCCACACGCGCCACCTGAAACTTTGGTCATTGTAGCCCACGCGCAACTGACGCACCCCGAAGAATAAGATGACTAAGGCACACGCGTGCCATATTTGAGCCGAGTCAAGCTGAGCCATACAAGCTGCCAGCAGAGCAGCATGAAATATTCCCGGTTTAGCCCCAACGAACCACCCGACGTATAGAATCAGTTTTCTGACCGATTCAGCCCATTTCTGACTCATTTTCAACAAAGTCAGATTAGGTCTTTGCTTTTTTAAGCATTCTGGATCGATCTACAGTGTCTGTTTTGCCAAATTCAACTCCTAAAAGGTGTATAGTCGTTCAAAGAGCAAAATAACTACAGAAAAAGCACAAATACTCATCCCGAAGCTAACCAAAGACAATTATAATAATTGGTGTATCAGATTGAAGGCATTTCTTAGTTCACAAGAGTGTATAGAGATTGTGAAATATGGTTATAATGAACTAGAGTCTAAAAAGGCATAAGATTTATTACAAAAAGCACAAAAATAACTCCTAAAAGCCAATAGAAAGAAAGACAACAAAGCAAATACCATTATTTATCAAGATCTTGATGAAGCCACATTTGAGATCATTGCTTCCGCAGAAGCTTCAAAAGAAATATAGGAGGCTCTCCAACAAGAATCAAAAAGATTTGTCTTCAATCTTTGCGAGATGAATTTGAATCAATGCAAATGAAGTTATCAGAATCTATTTCTGATTATCACACAATAATTATGGTGATAGTCAATTAGATGAGAAGAAATGGAGAAGTCCTCTCAGATGCTCGAATTACTGAGAAAATTTTGAGATCCCTAGATCCAAAATTTGATTTTGTTATTATTGCTATTGAAAAATCCAAAGAAGTGGACATGTTGACGGTGGATGAGCTGATGAGTTCTTTGCAAGCGCATGAGCAAAAGATTGTGAAAAGAAATGGAGATAAGGCAATTAAGCATGCCTTACAATTAAAGTTGTCTCTCAAGGAAGGTAGGGAGATTTCAACAAATCGATATATCACTCAAGGAAGGAGTCAACAAAGACATGGAGGATTTCAGCAATTTCAAGAAAGAGGATCTTAGAATACAGGATTCAGAGGAAGAAGAGGTAGAAACACCATCAGAGGAGGTCGGGGACAACAAGCATTTACTTCTAAGGGAAGAGGAGGCGGCTACAATAACCGTGATAAAAGAAATATCTAGTATTATAGTTGCAATCGATTTGGACACTATAACACTGAATGTCAAAGGAAAGCTCCATTAGAGGTACGTTAACAAGCCAACTATGCAGAGGAGGATACCATCATTAGAGGACCAGTTGTATTATTAGTCCAACAAGGGCTAGGTGAAAATCAGGACAATATATGGTATTTGGATTTTGGAGCTAGTAATCACATGAGTGGTCAACAAGATCTATTTGAAGATCTAGATGAAACTATAAAAGGTTAAGTCACTTTTAGAGGCACCTCTAAAGTTCCAGTGAAAGAAAGAGGCAACATCTTGATCCGTTTGAAGAATGACGATCATAGCTACATTGTAGATATTTATTATGTTCCAGCCATTAAGCATAGCTTGCTAAGTATAGGCCAACTTCTAGAGAAAAGTTACACTCTTCTTATGAAGAACTTTAATCTAATAATTGAAAATTACAGTGGAAGATTAATTGCCCATGTGAAGATGTCCAAGAATAGGATGTTTCCTATAAACATCCAATATGCTACCACAAAGTGTTTAAGTGCCATCACCAACAATAAAGAGTGGCTCTGGCACCTAAGGCTTGGGCATCTGAATTTCAAAGTCTAAAGATGCTAGCAAGTAAGAAAATGGTCAAAGGTATGCCCCATATTGATCATCCAAATAAAGTCTATGAGAGTTGTGTCCTCAGTAAACATCACAGATCCAGTTTTGCCAAAGAAGTCAACTGGAAAGCAAATAAGCCACTGGAGTTAGTGCAAACAGATGTGTGTGGTCCCATAAAGCCTATATAAACTGGATAAAATAGGTACTTCCTTACTTTCATTGATGATTTTAGCAGAAAAACATGGGTATACTTTCTGAAAAGGAATTCAGAAGTATTCAATTGTTTTAAAGATTTTAAAGCAATTATTGAGAAGTAAAGTGGTTATATGATCAAAACCGTGAGATCTGATAAAGGTAGAGAATATACAGTAAATGACTTTAAAGCCTTTTGTACACAACAAGGCATCAGACATCAGACAATACTAGCTTATACACCATAGCTGAATGGTGTAGCTGAGATAAAAAATCAAACGATTCTTGATATGGCAAGAAGTCTAGCCAAAGCAAAAAAGTTGCCTAAACAATACTAGGCTGAAGCTGTATCATGTGCAGTATATCTACTGAATCACTGCCCAACTAGAAGTTTGCAAGTTGTCACTCCTAAAGAAGCATGGAGTGGTCACAAACCAAGTGTTACTTATCTTTGAGTCTTTAGTTATATAGCATATGCAAAGATACTAGATGCAAGAAGGACTAAACTCGATGATAAAAGCGAGAAATGCATCTTTATCGGATATGGTGATAAAAAGATGGGATACAAGTTGTATAATCTCATCACAAAGAAGGTGATCATGAGTAGAGATGTTATCTTTGAAGAAGATAAATCTTGGTAGTAGGATGATGATCAAGAAAAAGTAAAATGGATCAGTATTGATTTGATCCTTGAAGATGAAGTGGAAGTACCAACAGTACTTGTAGAAGGTCCAATGTTACCAGCAGATGAGCCACAAAGTTCGGCACACAGATTCCCTGTATTCAGCAAGAGAAACACACCAGAATCATCATCAACACCACCATCAGCATCCTCATCAAAAGGACCAAGAAGGATGAGAAATCTAGAAGAGCTGTACAATACCACTCAAGTCATGGAAGATACAATTCTATTTTGTTTCTTCACAAATAGTGACCCATTTAGCTTCAATGAAGCTATCACAGAAGAAAAGTGGATAGAAGCAATGGATGAAGAAATACATACCGTTAAAAAGAATGACACTTGGAAATTGACTAATCTACCAGAAAATAAGAAAGCAATTCGTGTCAAATGGGTTTATAAGATGAAGAAGAATGCAAAAGGCGAAGTACAGAGATACAAAGCAAGATAGTAGCAAAAGGCTATAAACAGAGAGAAGGCATTGACTATAGAGAAGTATTTGCTCTAGTAGCCCGGCTAGAGACAATCATACTGATGATCTCACTAGTTGCACAACATAGATGGAAGATCTATCAACTCGATGTGAAGTTAGCATTTCTGAATGGCTTCCTAGAAGAAGAGATTTATGTTGAACAACTAACACGATCAAAAGATTGATGTCTTCTTCCAAATGCAGGAGTGTTGAAGTAATAAATAACCCGGCAAAACTAGGGTCAAACCACAGGGAGGTTAATTGTATAAATTATAGATAACAATAACAAAAACATAACAACAACAATAACAACAACAACAATAAAAATAGTAGTAGTAGTAGTAATAGTAGTAGTAGTAACAATAAAGAAGAAGAAGAAGAAGAAGAAGAAATTGATGAGAACTTTGAGATGGAAAATTAATGTAATGATTAAACAATGATAACAACAAATGTTAAGGTTAAAGGATCCACTAATGGTATGTCAAACAAGTATAGTATAAACTCTTATTA